>NC_142529.1:22707394-22864894 GCF_964205215.1 Stylophora pistillata
TTTCCCGTTTTTTTCGCTCCAGGTTAGCAGAATAACGTTCACCTACTGAAAAGTTTGGATTAAAAGTCGAGGATTTGAAGGAAGAGTCTTCGGAATTACTTTGGTAAACAATGTAATTGACAGTCCAACTCTAAAATCCGTCTACTTCTATGAGAATTTATTATGCGGCAAATGATTAACGTTTTCCACACCGACCAATATATTTGGAAACTTAACAGTTTCCATTTTATACAAAATTTGAAGTATCAGAAATCTTTCATTTTATTGATCAAAACGAATAGTTATTAGACAGCTCTTGTGTGGAAAATATTTAAAAACCCGAACACCGAACTCGACGGAAATGCGTGACCCATTAGTCAATAATTGTTTAAGAAACGTAAAATGATACGTGACAAGGATCATCGTGTTTACACACTAGCGTCGGCAAAGGGAGGTTCGTTCTAGCGATTAGTTGCTTCTTTATGTTGAAGAAGGCGGTATTTATTCACTTTAAAGCAGCTCAATCGATTTTAAAGACTACAAAAGACATCCTTTGCAATGGAAGCAGGTTCACTTTCAATCTTTGTGTGTGCCCTTTTCGTATTTTCTGCAGAAGGTAAGGTTTAGAAGAAGTATCTCATTGTTGGAAGCCATTGTATGCTCATATGTATAAACAAAACTAAAGCTATGATCTTACCGGATAGATATTAGAATATAAGCTAAGAATTGGTGATTTTCACATAAAATTTGTTGTATTTCTGAAAATGAAAGTTAGATGAAGCCTGGATATGTCTATGAGAATGTGTAAGTTTAATATGGTCGTCAACGAACTTGTCGGAATATTGAAGTCAATATTTCATATATAATTTGGATATATCAACAAAGTTGAAATGGTAAATTGGCCACCGTAATGATTACAAAAGCTGACGTTTCGAGCGTTAGCCCTTCGTCGGAGCGAATAGAGGAATTGTGGGTTGTGTGTGCTTTTAAAGGCAGAAAATGGAGCTACGTTATTGGTGGGTGCATGGCAACGAGAAAAACATGAATAAATTAATTAATTCATGTTAATTATGAATAAATTATAAATTATAAATTATGAATAAATTATAAATTATAAAAAAACATGAATAAATTAATTTATTCATGTTTTTCTCGTTGCCATGCACCCACCAATAACGTAGCTCCATTTTCTGCCTTTAAAAGCACACACAACCCACAATTCCTCTATTCGCTCCGACGAAGGGCTAACGCTCGAAACGTCAGCTTTTGTAATCATTACGGTGGCCAATTTACCATTTCAACTTTGTTGATATATCCAAATTATTTCGTTACTCCCACCGACGCAGCCCCAAACAGTTTCTTTCGAAACTATCAGCCTTTATTCATTAATATTTCATATAATCAACGACTATCAGGCACCCAGCTGTTTCCAATCGTGTATCGTGCTTTCGTGATGTGAGGCTTGACAGAGAAAGCGGCGGCTATCACGAGAACAGTATGGAATGCGAGATGAACATAAACAACCCGACAAGAAATATCCTTATAAGTGCCTAATGTAGTGTATAGAAAGTCTTGAAATTCTACTTAAAAGTGAAAGTGATTTCCACGGGATAAATCGGTGTTGCTTTATTAATATATCGAAACCAGAAAGTAGCTATTTTTCCTGTTCGTCTCGTACTGATGTCGTGCTATACGAGCCTCATTCAAGGCTTCGGTGTTCCCTCGTTTTAGTAACCTGGATTGGGGTATTTATTTATTGGGTGTTTCAAAAGACGATGGCGCTATCGGTGACAAGCAGCTGGTTTAATTCGTTCCATTTTCGTGTAGTATAACATTTTTTTTGCTGTTGAGTAATTTTTTTTGCTGTTGAGTTTTGCTGTTTTCATTGGCGGTTCATTTTTGCCGATCTTCACCGTGACTGCGTGCGTGACGACGGAAGAAGATGAAAGAGTAATTACTGTGAAAGGTTGAGTTCTCGTTTTATGCTACATGATATTTACGAAATGAGCTTCAACGCTCTCAAAATGAAGGGAAATAAGTGTTAGAAAGCGTTATCATTAAGCGAAAAGCGTTCATATTTAGGAATAATGTCAGAGTAATACTCGTATATACTCAACTCTATTCTTTGATCTGATTCACTGCATATAATATTACTTTTCAGAAATCATACAAATTGCTACACATACTTAGCAGTTCCTTCTTAAAAACAAGACAACCATTATTATCTTTAAAGGCATGGATGATAAGCTTCTTATACTGGTAACAGTTCTCACTAAAGCTGCTCCTGCCTTTGATGATATAGAAATAATTCTGACAGGTTTGAGGGAGATTTTCTCATGGTGTTTATAGGTTGCGATGGAGTATTGCAAAAAGGTTTGCGGCAAAAGAAGAGCTTTAGGTGGTGTTATGTAATATTATCTACCTCTCGTGTGTCACTCTTTTTAGGGTGCCGGCTTGTTATTTCTTAGTTATTTCAGAAACTACAACAGTAGTAAGAAAACGATACTAGCTGCTAATACTTAAAGGTAATTTTAAAACTAGTCAAGTCGAAATATTCCTGCAAAATACTATAATTGCTAAATATTTCCGCAATATTTGGGCATCTTTATTAGGATATGATGCTCTTCTTAGAGATCCCAAAAAATGTAGTTATACGCTAGTTGTTTAAAGTTAGACTTGAAGTTATATCAGAAAGTAAAAACTTGGTGGCGGAGCGCAGCTGGAAAGCCTTTTTTGTTTACATCATCAGGGGCGAGCTTTACTAAAGAACCTCAAAATCCACTCCTTACTTTGGAAGGTGACAATGTTACACTGGAATGGAGGTACACATTGGACGAAGGTGAATCACTTCGTATGGTGTTATTTGAAACTGTTACAGAGCAGATTATGGAAAAAATTCCTTCCGATAACTTACCTTGGATAGACCCCTCGTACCAAGGTCGCTTAGACGCGAACATAACAAATGAATACACATCAATTATTTTCCTCGGAATAAAGAGATCGGACGCGGGAAGCTACACGCTAAAAGTAAACACTAGGAAAAGCAGACTTAGAGGAGAAGTGGAGATTTCAGTACTATGTAAGTACAAAGAGCCTGTGAAAACAATGTAACACAAAGCCAACGAGAAATCATTTAAGTAGTCTTCACCTTTGTCATTAGACATTTAAATCTTACTTATTAATTTGAAAAGTGAGTATATTCGTTTCGCTAGCTTACTTGGGTAAAGGGACAGCCGTTTGGTGAGGTTATATGCCCTCTTTATCATAGAGAACAAGCTATCGACTTACGTTTAGCCCTACTTGGAGCGGCGGCTGTAGTTCCTATTATATTATTTGTGAAGGGAACATGACATCATCCTTCGCATAAACCACGTGGCAGACGAGGACTGGTAACAAATATGTGTGATAGCGGAGGAACGCCGAGTACACCTGATTCGCCTTTAATTAACCGCTTACATGCGGATTTAATTAGCATCAAATTAACGCATACAAGCGGTCAAAGTAGGGCCTATTTACCTATCGTGAGCTTGTGACGTATACCGTCAAAATATTTGTGCCCTTTTCTGACCCCTTTGACTAGCTGCTTTGTTTCCCTGCACAACGCGAACCTTTAGGTTGTTGTTTCCCATTACCTGATCCTGACAAAGGGGTTAGAAAAGGGCACAAATATTTAGACGGTATACGTCACAAGCTCACGATAGGTAAATAGGCCCTACTTTGACCGCTTGTATGCGTTAATTTGATGCTAATTAAATCCGCATGTAAGCGGTTAATTTCGAGCGAATCGGGTGCCGAGTACACTTCACCGACCGAGGGAGCAAAAAAAGAGACTAATTGCATGACTTTCTCTCAAATTGAAAAGCATTGCCACCGAAAACAAAAAGAAATGAAGGAAGAAAAAATCATCGAAAATCATTATTAAGCACTGATGCTCTTTCTCGAAGCTTTAAGTTATATTTCAAAGGATTTTTTTTAATGTTAATTTTCTGTATTGCTTGCTGATAATTACAGATTTAGATCAACCAAATGTTACTTCAATGGATACTAGACCTGTAGAAGGAACTGATGTGACTCTGTTGTGTAATGTTGATGGACAACCAAACCAACAATATCTTGGACATTCAATGGATCTCATTTAGATACCAACAGTAATCCTAGGATTTCTTTGAGGGATGACAACAAGCACCTGACTATTGCGAACGTAAACAGAACAGACAGCGGAGAATACCAGTGCGTGGCAAATAACAGCCTCGGGAAGGTTTCTTCCAATGTCATTACACTAAGTGTCCAATGTAAGAAAACTTTTTGTCCTTCGGTACTTATCTTCTCATGAATTTTATGGCATTTAAATAGATGAGTAAATTATTTGCTGGATTTTGATATCTTTGTGATCTTTAACCCTAGTTTAAATTTTTTTATTTTTACTTTTTCAAGTATCAAAATTTATTGATTTAAAAAGCATTGACTTCTTAAAACCTCTATGCAGCGGTTACTTATCTGTTGTGTAAATGCTCCCAAGCAAGATTGTTTTTTTTTGGAGCACCTGAAAATACTACTTTCTTTTTATTGAAATAATCTATTGCTTATTTTGATTGTCTTGATATGGACGACTGTAGATAAACCCGAAATACGAACTGTTCCACGATTAATTGAAAGAACCGAAGGAGACGAAGCATCTTTATTTTGCAACTTTACCGGAAATCCAGTACCTACAATATCATGGACTAAAAATGGGTTTCCTCTGAACACCAGTGACAATTCTAGGATAAATTTTCCTGACAAGGGAAAGAAGCTCACAATCAAGAATGTGAGCAAAAGAGATAGTGGGGTGTACTCTTGTATTGCAGAAAACAGTCTTGGAAATGCTACGTCCCACGGCGCTATGCTAGAAGTGCATTGAAGTAATATGTATTTTTAATCATGAAAGATCTAAGGTCTAAAGGTGAATCAACGGGGTCGGGATGAAGAGAAAAAGTTATGTTTTCCTGCCAACTGCACAAATCTGTAAGTCTCAGGATAAGTTCCATTTCATAGCATTTGTTTGGGGATTTCAGATTTATTTAAAGTCGAAAGACTCCATTTACGTTCAACACCAAAACTGTACAAAACTGAATTGATAAACCTGTCGAACTAGTAGTTGAAAAGATGAACTGTTTGTTCAAAATGCAATCCATCCTTTGTTTTCAAATGTAGATATACCTGAAGTAGCAATTATCGGTGGTCCACAACAGTTTGTAGTTATCGGTAAAACTAAGAAACTCATCTGCGAGTACAATGCAATGCCACCAGTGTCTGAAGCGCAGTGGATAAAAGATGGCAATGTGATTTCTAGAAATTCAAGTCTGCTACTCCGCAACGAGTCCCGCCTCACTGTTCCATATTACAATGAAAGCCAAATACAGTTGCTTATAAATGGAAGTACTTCTCGAGATGCGGGAAACTACACCTGCCTTGTTATTAATGCTGTTGGCAACTCATCCCAGAAGACGTCAGTCATAAGCCCAGGTACTGTATGTTACAAAGCACTTTACAACTACGATTGTCTCTTTACCGTAGGCGTTTCAGTGAGGCTCCAGATGGGCTACTTAATTCTATTGCCATCTAGATAAGTTGTATATTGGAGAGGGCTTGTGATTTAATTTTGGAGAAGGAGAGGAGAATGAAGACCAATCAGAGAGGGGAACCTCATAAGAGTGTAAGCGATAGCCCTTGGGACGTTCCATCAAAATCACCACAATACACAACCAGAAAAATAAGTTCGAAGTCTACAGTTATTAACAGACCTCCGGGCTAGAACTAATCTGTCTCAAGAAAAAAAACTACTCAATCACTGACGAGACCTAAGAATTTACATGTAGGAGAAAAAGAGCACAAACCTCAGAAAAAGAATCGCCATTTCACTCCAGTATTTGTTTTAAGAAAGTATATTAAATATCAAATTACACAGCTTCTGCTGCTGTCTTTTCACACAGAATTGCCATCAGTTACCATTCATCCAAGAGGAGAAACTGTCCTAAAGGGAAAAAAGATAACTTTGTCTTGTAACGCCACTGGAAAGCCAGAACCGTCAATATCCTGGGTCAAAGATGGATTTTCAGTAAACAACAATTCACGGATCACCTTCTCACAAGACAATGAGCGGTTGACTATAACGAATGTAAGCAGAACAGATAGCGGTGAATACCGATGTGTGGCGAAGAACAGAGTTGGAAATGACACCGCAAATTTCAAAGTGGATGTTCTTTGTAAGTGTCTTAAATTCTTCCATTTTCACTTGTGAGTTGTTATTATTTCTAATATCTATTCCATTTACATTCATAGATCATTATATTTACATTCTTGGGACCAACCCTGGTTTGTAGATTTACCTTTGGATGCACCCTATCCATACCGAATTGGATAGTGCAGCCGTGGTCTTTTCTGAAATATTTATTTCGTTAGAAACTGTATCGGACTTATTTTGTTTCGTTCGTTACCTTGTCCAATACTTGTTCAGTTGAAAAAATCACGGGCTGTCTACTCCTCGTCGTTTGTTATTTAACAGTCGCGGCAAAAACGTAGATGTATTTCGACATCATCACAAAGCAGCAATTAGATGCTGTTCGAAATTTTTATTAACTCTAACGCCAATCCTATTTACCTTTCAGTTGAACCAGAAGTGTCAATCGATGGCAATCAGAAGCAATATGTGGCCAAGGGCGGCAATATCCGGCTGATATGTTGGTATGAAGCGTCGCCACCAGTGTCTGAAGTGCATTGGGTAAAAGACGGAACTGTAATTGCTAGGAATGCTTCGAAGCTGATCAATGGTTCTAGAGTGACAATTCCATCCTTTAATGAAAGTCAAATACAGTTATCAATCACTGCAGCTTCTTCAAGGGATGGGGGAAATTACACCTGTAACGTCACGAATATTTTAAGCAGCACACAGGACACGACAATGATCATAATTGAAGGTATACGATAAAGTTTTAAACTGGGCCTTTCTCTTAAGTAACGAATTTGAAACACTCATTAGATACATTTTTACCATTGGAGCTGAAGAAGACGTCTCGTCTCTCAATAGATATCGTCCTTGAAAACTGCTCAACAATTACTATCAATGAATTTGAATATAAGAATCATATATGTGCACTGTGGTTGCATGAAATGTGTGAAAGCGATCCTTGCAGTAATAAAATCTATTTATGTAGTAGTGGAAACAAGGCCTGAAAAAAGAAAATTAAAAAGAAATTCATTGATTTATCACTTCAACGGGTTTAATTCGAATCAACATAATGACTAGTTCTCAGTTGGCTCGTTAACTCAGTTTGTAGAGCGCCGCACTGGTATCGCAGAGGTCACGTATTCAATTCTCGTACGGGCCTTATTTCCACTAACACATAAGTAGGGTTTAGTACTGTGAGTATATTTCCCCTAATTGTCAGCAATAAATTAAACAAAAGACAGGGTGAGAACTTTCAAATACACCTTCACAACAGGCTCAGAAGAGTTATTATTACATGTACATGTAACTAATCTTTTTTTTTAATCAACCTTGCACAAATGCCATATTTATTTTCAGATAAACCTGAGATCGCAACTCATCCTTGCAATATCACAACAGAAGAAGGTCATGACGTAACTTTGTATTGTAATGCCACTGGAAATCCAGCCCCGATCATATCATGGACCAAGAATGGAAATCCTTTACGTAACGGCTCCAGGATCACTTTGTCACCAAGCCAGGAACAGCTGACAATAACGAAAGTGAACAGAATAAACGGTGGCAAATACAAATGTGAAGCGTAAAACAGAGTTGGAAGAGATATCTCTTACGCTTCCACGGTTAATGTTCAGTGTAAGTGACTTCAAATAACCGTCGTGCATGTATAAACACTATCATTCCTTTCCGCATGTGGCAGTAATGTCGCTAAATTGATGAGGGCTAAACCGATGGGCTAAATTGCTGTTATCAATAAGGGTACAGATACCACTGTTCATAGAATCGTTTTATTAGGGGTTGATATTTTGGTAAAAAAACCCTATCGACTTTGGCTTACTGTACTAGCAGTAGTGGAAGTAGTAGTAGTTGAAGTAGCGGCAGCAGCAGTAGTACTTGTACTCAGTGGCAGTAATTGTTATAGTGGTTTTAGTGGCAGTAGACTTCGTTTGACGTGGATAACTTTTAATAGCAATTGAAATATGATCTGATGGCCCCAAACTATTCCCTCATTAATCCATTCATTATTCTGCACTTACGAATAAGCACAAAAAAGAAAAAAAATTAAGGGAATACATCTGGGAAATGGGGAGCCACTGCACAAATCGGTCGACGCGTGACACCGTTACTCTGTGTATCCGTACTCTGATAAAGCATGCGGTTTTAACCAATCAGAACGTGTGTTATATAGAAACCTTGTTGTGACTGCCTTTCGAACTCTAGCAATAATTATCTAAGTTGCGGTCGATTCTTTCATCTTCCTTTTGATCAAACTATGCTTCCTAAGCATGGACGAACGTCTTGTAAGAATTTGTACCTTCAGAAAACGTCTTTTTCATCGGTTCTTCGTCTTGTCACTGGTACTGTTTTATTTATCTATCCCAGGAGGTAAAAATCATTTTTCATCATTCGAAGACAGATTTTTTTTAACAGATGTGGAAGCGGAAATCAACCTCGTTTAATTTGAATTAAGAAGCTTTGGCCTCTTTGCGTATCAATTTTATCCGTTTAATTCTCCCGAAATTTACAATGTAATCGAGTTGAATTCTCTTGAGTACGAGAGAAGGATCTTTTCAAGTTGAATTTGTTGAAATTCAGTGTTTCAGTTGATTTTCTTAAGCAAAATATTTCGATATTGT
The DNA here is from genome assembly GCF_964205215.1 of Stylophora pistillata. Taxonomy (NCBI): domain Eukaryota; kingdom Metazoa; phylum Cnidaria; class Anthozoa; order Scleractinia; family Pocilloporidae; genus Stylophora; species Stylophora pistillata. The sequence continues at coordinate 22,716,215 of NC_142529.1, forward strand.
AATTTAACTCGAATGTTTCGTTTTCTAGAGTTATTTTTTTGCTTAAATCTGCTAATCCGCGTTAATGCAGCAAGAGTTAATCGAATTAATTGCTTTCTAGGTATAAGCTCGTCTATTTTTACCGAGATATTCTCCGAAAATTGCTTAAACTTTAAGCTTATTTGAATAAATACTCATTATTACCCTAAAAATATTCCGACTGTCTATAAACTATTTACCGATATACTTACTGCTGGTCTTATTTATGTTTTGCATGGAGAATTTGCCTCGATGGGAAGTGACTGTTTTCTGTCTTTGCGTTAGTGTTTTGAAACATTGATATTTCGATATAAATGATATCGCAGCATGTACATGCATCCTAGATTTAATGATGTTCAAGGAAGTTTTTTTTTTAAGTTATGCAGCCTTTCTTCATTAAGAGCTTCCTTTTGTAGTAGCACTTATATTATCTCACCGAAAGAATGAGGAAAGCGGATCAGTCTAAGTGTGGAGCGAAGATATGCTGAAAAAGAAGCAAACCGCAAGTGGTCACATAACGTTATTTTTTTTTTTGGCATGTTATATTTATACTTTTGTGCACGTCCTATGCCAACTAAAGTATTTTTGAAATTGCAGATCAAGCTGAGATCATTTCTCATCCTCAAGCTTTCGTCACAGAAGAAGAGGGAAATAATTTAACTTTATTTTGTAATGCCACTGGAAACCCAGCAGCGAAAATATTATGGACCAAAGATGGTTCCGTTATAGACAATAATTCCAGGATCAATTTTTCAGAAGATAATAAGCGCTTGAATATACGAAATGTAAACGGAAAAGACAAGGGGAGTTACCGATGTGTGGCGAACAACAGCCTTGGAAATGATACTTCAAACGTTTCTACTGTTGATATCCAATGTGAGTTCTTATCTCTACACTCTAATCTTAATAACACTCTACTTTCTTCGACCAGGGTATGAATAGTATTTTGAAACCAGACCTCCACTGAATACAGCTCTCTACACACTTCTCACTTTGTTTTCGCCATGGTCAACTTTTGTAATAATTCTCGTCTAAGAATCATGGTCCCTGATTAGCATCCGGTCATACACGCAGCAGCACACCTTTCACCCTATATTTTTATTTTAAAATAACAGGGCTGTACTGTCATGTATGCATTTTTATGCATACGCCTTTTTGCTTATTATTTATTTACCCTATGCTAACCAGATAGTTTTAAAAATTGCAGTTAAAAATTGCAGATAAACCTGATATTACTACTCGTCCTAAAAGGAAGCAAAAAAGGGAAGGAGGAAACTTGACTTTTAGTTGTCGTGCTAAACATACCTTATTAAACCAAATCTACCTAAGCGAAAGTCAGGAACAGAGAACAAAAAATCTAAACTTTTTATAGGTTTTCAATTCGTTGCAAACGTTTATTTTCAACATACCTTGTTTAAGTCGGCATACATCGGTTTAAATAGCAAACAGTCTTAAACCACGCTGAACAAAACATCTTTAAGAAATTTTTGAGGCTTGGTTTGAATGAGGTACAAGGTTTGTTTTCAATATTACAGATCGACCTGAGATAGCTGCTCTCCTGCAGGATATTACGAAACCAGAAGGGGAAAATGTGTCATTAATTTGTAATGCCACTGGAAATCCAGAGCCTGAGCTGACATGGTTTAAAGATGAACACCTCGTAAATAGCAGCAACAGGATTAGTTTTTCAGCAGGCAACAAGTCGCTGATGATAGCGAATGTGAACAGAACAGATAGCGGAAAATACCTTTGTGTCGCCCATAATGAAGTTGGAGACGCTACCTCGAATATCACCATATTAAATGTTGAATGTAAGTGAGCACTATACTTGACAAATGTAGAAGCCTTGACTGTGCTCTGTGCTGTAGTAAAACACGCAAGAGGCGGCTAGAGCACGAAAGAAGTGTAAGAAGAAACACGGGACGTAGTCGAGTGTTTCTCCCCATTTCTTGATATCTTAATATCGGAGCAAATTTTTATTTCAGTTCACCTGAAGGACATTAGATGAAATTTCAGATCGCCATGGTCATGGCGATCTGAAAGCAGTCGACCTGAAATCGTAACAATTTGTATAAATTTATGACAGTTATGCCAGTGTGGATATAATTTCAAGTTTTATCATTCCTGTTTTGTTCTGTTTAGTTTTTAAACACGTAACTATACACTACTTTACGAGTATCAGCTGTGTTTGATTTTTGTTACCGTACTTAAGCTTACAATCTAACTGAGCGAGAAAACATTCGAAAGTCGGACTTTCCGTTCCTCTTTTTCTTTCAGGATTTTGGTTTCTGCACAGCACGTTGTAATAATGCAAATTACGGCGCTTGGCTTGTTTACAAACCTTTGTTTGGTTCTTCCGTTGCTACTTTCCGGCTTGCTTATTCCGAAATTCCACTTTCAATTCCACTAATGAAAAGAAGTTAGACTAATACAAGCAATGACGGCGTTTTATCAAAACCTTATTACAAAAAAAAATTATTTATGTGTTCATAATCAGCGCACAAGGGTCCGCATCATAGTGGAACGTATATGATAGGTAGATTCTTTTCAGAATAACTAACCAAGAACCATTTGTATAAAGATACTGAGCGAATAAAGCCCTAGAGGAAAATTCTTATCCGTCGGTTTATTCGTTTCAGATCAACCGGAAATTATCACCGATCCCTCTGATGTCTCGGTGAAAGAAGGAAAAAACACGGCATTATATTGTAACGCGACTGGAAATCCATTGCCAACAATATCATGGAAAAAAAATGGAAATCCTATCGGCAATAATTCCAGGATCAGTTATTCAGCAGAAAGCAAAGAGTTGAAGATAATAAATGTGAACAGGACAGACAGTGGAACATACCGGTGTGTGGCTGTCAATAGCATTGGTAATGCCACCTCACGTGATGCTACATTAGATGTAGAATGTAAGTATTCCTAATAATGATAGTAATAATAGTAATATTCAGTGAGGGAACTCAACTCGCCAAGGCGGTTTTCTGGAAGGCCCAGTGAAATATTTCATGAATCGTTCTAACTTCTTCAGTAGAGAGTCAGCTGGAAATTCTGGAAAACTGTCCTTTTGACCTAGATTTTCTATGTGCTCTACCGATATCCTATGTTGCAAACAGAAGCAAACCTCAATGTTCCAAATATAAGGAGGTGTAGGCGTTTATCACAATGCGATTTGTAGTTGATATGCTAATGTTTATTGCTATGTGGTTGCCAGTAACGCAAAGAGGGTGTTTGTTTTGCAATTGTAGATCAAAGTGAGATCACCACTCATCCTAGTAATGCGACAAAAAGAGAAGGAGAAAATGTTACGTTACACTGCAATGCTACTGGAAATCCGCTCCCCACTCTATCATGGACAAAAGATGGGTCTAACCTAGGTAACAACTCTAGGATCAGCTTTACAGAAGACAAAAATGAGTTGACCATTACCAGTGCGAAGCAAGTAGACAGTGGAGCATACCGTTGTGTGGCGAATAATAGCCTTGGAAATGATACTTCTAATGCTGCTGTCGTAAATGTCCAGTGTAAGTGCCGTGGAGTGTTCATGAGAAAACGAATTATTTGAATCATTATATGAGGCTCGATAGTCCTTGAAAAAGTCCGTAGTGTTTTGGTCCAAAAAAGGTGTACGAGTCCCGCGTCCTTATCTTAATTAGTTGGCTAAACAGTCGCGTTTATGCTGTTCATTTTAGAAATTCTGGAAAAACTGTCCTTTCGGTCTAGATTTTCTAATTGCTTTACCGATATCCTATGTTGTAAACAGCAACAACCCTCAATTTTCCGTGTATATGGAGGTGTAGGCGTGGATCGCATACAAAGTTCAACAAAATTTGTAATTTATATGTATGTGGTTGCCAGTAACGCAATAGGGGGCATTTTTTTTTAATGCGCACGTGTTCTTTTGGCATGTGCTTGTTTACAGCTCCTTAGAAACTTATAAACATGTTCCTTTAAACGTCATTTTCAAATTTGTGAAATTGCAATAGATTATAGGAATGGAAGTCGTGACTTAAAAAAGTACTTTTATGTTTAATCTAAATTGTTCTTTTGACTTCACGATTTTGCCTTCAGAACCTAGCGGTGCACCACAAGCTGTTACAATTAGTGTTGCATCCTCAAAAAGTATATCCGTTTCATGGGATCCTGTCATTGCTGATGATCGAAATGGAATCATTAAAGGGTATAGATTGACTTATCAGGCCTTACCAAATGGTGACATGGTCGCCAAGTTCCTCAATACCACTTACGAGCAACAAAATGAAACGCAAATACTTATTCTAGATGATCTGAATGAGTTTACAAACTACAGCATTACAGTGTTAGCGTTTACTGTTTTTGGAAATGGACCAGCAAGTGTTGCCCAGGTTGCGGAGACACTGGAAGACAGTAAGTTTAAGTCAAACGTATTTGCTGTTATTTCTATGGTTTTTTTTCGTTACTGCCTCGCACAAAGCAGAGACAGAGATGACCACGGTTATTGAGGTCAATATAAGAACATTTCCCATACAAGTTAAATATGAGCTAGAATAGGAGAGAAAGGCGTGTCATAGTGTTCATTGCTTTTGCGGAGTGGTTTGTGTCGAATGAGGAGGGTGCAGATCATCATGAGAAAAGAATGTCTCTCAAATAGTACCTGATGCAGTAGCGTTTAACGCATAAGCTACTCTTACCATACAGATAAAATAGAGCAGTGTCCGTACAGTATAATTATATACTGTAAGCACAGTGATCAAGTCTAACTCTGAGATTGATTTTTTGCGTGACTACAAGTAAGTAACTTGTTTCCTTTAGCCAGAGAGAAATAACAAGAGAAAGTAGGAAAAATTAATTGGCCATTTAGCAGTTTTACACATACTGGATTCAAAAAAGGATATGACTGAGTTCCAAATGTGATAATGTGAAATATTCACTGGTCTTTTATGTCACTACAAACAATATTTTGAAAATTATAACACAGGAAAAAAGTAAAGTCCTTTAAAAGAAATGATGGGTATACGGGACGCAGCGCAATTTCATCTCTATTTTGTTTTGTTTTGGACTGTAGACTTTCGCCGTTAAACAAAACTGTCATGTTGAAAACAAAGAATACGCAGGGGCGGAAATAATGCAAGTATTTTTCATCGTGCCAAAATCAAGGGTGTTTATAACATAGCTTGTAAATTCGTGCAATCAAATTCAACAACGCGAGCGTGCTTCAATTTTCCATTGTGCACGCTTGTGACGTCGGCAAACAAATGCCCCGCGAAAAAATTTTTTTCTTGTGAGTGACTTTAGCATTTTTTTTTAAAAATACAGGAAAAGCTTCCGCAAAAAGGTTAAACTAGACATGGCAACAAGCAAACAAGCCGATGAAGATCAGCCTACTTTTTCTTTGGGAATGGATTTTTTAACTCCCGAGAAAGAATCCAGAGAAAGGGAAAACAAAACAATCAGCGCCGGTTTCATCTCGTTTGGCAACTCTAACTTCATTTCTACGCGTGAATTCACCTGTCAGTTTTTGACCAATCTGAGACAAGATCATTGAGGCACAGCAAAATACTTTTGCGAAACAAAATGAATAAACAACGCATTGAAGCGTAGAAGAGGGAATTTCTGCCCTTTTTACATAAACTACAGCGTTGAAGATGTTATAAAACAATTGGTTCATACGTCAGCTGTGCGTTCATCAAGACATGAAGCACTTGGGAAGTTTGGAGAGCACTCAAGAAGCTTAAGTTGCTCTCGGCTACGCCTCGAGCAACTCTTACGCATCTTTCTTGCTCTCTAAACTTCCCGCGTGCTTCATATCTCGATGAACGCAGGCTGACGTATGAACCAATTGTTAACTCCACCCATTATCTACAAAGATACATTCATGTATGTTTAGTCTACTTTGTTGATTATTTCAAATTAGAAACGGTCATGTCCTAGTTTATGCTATTATATATTGTTAGTTTCCTTTACAGTGAACCAGTCAATATCATTTTTCCTTAAAAGATAACCTGTTCATTTGGGAGAGGGAATTCAATCTTTAGTTAGCATTGTATGATGAAGCGTTTTATACTCAGCGATAACTAAATGTCCAATTATTATCATATATTTTCTTCAAATAGGACCAAGTCGTGGACCAGAGAATGTTTCTTCTAGTCAAGTAAACGATACGACAAAAAAAATCACTTGGGTTACACTACCTAAAGAAGTGGCAAACGGCTTAATTGAACTTTACGAAGTCCGTTTTGAGTTGAAGGAGAGCTGTTTAAAGGTTGACTCTACGTTTCATACAATGAATACAACCAAATCAAGGGTGTTACTGACTGTCTTTTGGATGTGTGCAAAGTATGAAGTGTCCGTTAGAGGTTACACTGTGGCAGGGCCTGGACCCTATAGCAAAGCTGTAGTTGTTCAAACAAAAAGTAAGTTGGGAAGGTGAAACTGATGGTAAAATATCATCGGTTTTATACAGTTTTAATCGGTATCATTACGTTATACTTTTTTCGTGTCTAGTAACGCGTGCCTAGCCTAAACCATGCCAATCACGGCAAAGTGTCTATCATTTTCGTTGCTTGCTTTCTAACGAGATAAAGAGCCAGATTAGTTAGCCCTTGAGTTTTCATATTTTATGTGGGTGTGAGTTCGGTCCTTACTTTTTCTTGCACAGGTTTGAAATTATCCAAAATGTGGTCAAAAGAAACACCCTCTTCACCAACCTTCTCTCAGACCTCAAGTGGAGAAGGCATAACAGCAAAGATAACATTACCACGCTTTCCAGGAAATGCAAAGTATGAGCCTTATAGTGAAACCTTATTTTTAAGTGAAGGCTTTGCCAATCTTTTAGGCTGCTTTTTGCTAAATAAACGAACATCTCATTTCACAGTTTCTTTCAAGTCATCGTTATCAGATACAGCTTGGACTATACTGGTATGGTAAACTCGCCTGATAGTTTTACGCCAAAGGATTTGATGACATATGAGGAAGCCCACAAATCATCTGCTCCTGCAGCGTATGTCACTTTTCAGTTTAGAGCACACGACTTTGATGCATTCCGAGAATTTGTTGTTGGAGATGGAGCAAATTCAAACAGTGAAACAAGAAAAAGGAGAAGCATTAATGAGGACGACTTTCATAATAAACCACTCCAGCCAAATACGAAATACAAAGTGTTCCTCAGAGCTTTCATCGATAAGGTATAGTGACACACGTCTGCTTCTCAGAATGCAAACTAGTATCATAAAATTCAGTGGTCTGTTTCACTAGCATGACGCTGGACCATCGCTTAGGTGCCTTCAAAATTTTCGGGCTCAATTAGACGTTGCAAAAGATGTAGCTTAGTTTATGGCTAGGGAATGCAAATGCTAACCCTTTATGCTCCGGTTCTAATCATGAAGAAAACCTATGACTTTAAGTTGGACATTCGCTCTTCTGATCGTTCCTTTGTTCGGGCATTCAGTCATTCAATCGGTCGGCCAAATCTACTTTTCGTTTAATCTTACCTACTTTGGCTTTGACTGCATTTGTGCTGAAAACAAGGAACTTACTTTGTGTACAGAAAAAAGAAAGAAGAAAAATCTTACAATTTTATGGATGGTTACTTTCCTTTTTGCTTTTTTGATTGCAGACGGTGTACATTTCTAGTAACTTTGTAACGATTGAAACCAAAGGTAATTTTCATGAAATTCTTTTGCGACTAAAACTTTAGATTTCCAATCAGTTAGAATGCTGCTCTTTCTCCCCCCGAGAAACTCCCTGTTTTTTCGCCTAGCTATGATACTGGTTAACTGAAAATTTCACTCATGCTAACTCATTGACACTCTTATCAGGCAAGCTCTATCAAAGGTAGATCCCGTGTCTTCCTTTTTGTCTCAGAAAAACTTCCCTTGTTGTGGCTTTCTATGCTACTGCTTTGTAAAAAGTGCTAACTTGGTGAACTTCTACCAGATAAGCCCAACGTCAAAGGCCTACCTGAAAGAACTATTTTTCGAGTTGGCGATGTGGTAGTATTGACATGTGAAGCTACTGGAGATCCTAAGCCTTCTGTTTCTTGGAGTAAAGATGGAAATACCAATATACCTTGGGCTCAGTTCAGGAACGATAAGCACATTCTTGTTATTCAAGAGGTCGCCCCTACTGATGGAGGCATTTACGAATGCAGAGCGTCAAACGCTTTTGGGCAACGCCGTACAGCTACAGCAGTGGTCATTGCTGGTTAGTATCATCCACTGTGGTGTGACTGGCCACAAAATGAAAACATTTCTTTATGCGAGCAGAAGCTAAAAACTGGTGGTACTAGATTTCACGAGCGAAAAATTCGAACCATTCGGGTGAAAATTGTAGCAATCAGCTCTCAGAAAGTGGTATTGGTTACGTATTACTGTCATGTTTTACATCATGCATCGGTACATACCGCTAGTATTAGATATACAAACATCGACTTGGGAACTTCACCTTTGCATGTATTAAAGATGCTGAATCTTATCTTTTTTCCTCTTAAAACTCAGTGCCGCCCAGCATCAGGGAAGATGTTTCCCCACCATCAGTTACATGCGCAAAGGACACTCCTTGTTCTTTGCTATGCCATGCAACTAGTGACATTCCATTTAACTACTCTTGGACAAGAAATGGCCAGGCTCTAGATGGCCGTAACATTAAAGTCATAAAAAACACTGTTATTGTCACTCCTCTTGATGATCAAGATTTTGGAGATTATGTGTGTCATGCCACAAACTCGTTTGGATCTACAACTTACAAAATAACTTTGTCAGAAAGCCAAGAGGAAGGAAACAGTAAGTCTTGTCCAGCAATGTTTAACGCTCTCAACGTCCAAAAACCATTTGATCCTTGACAGTTCTATCTGTTTTCTACACGCAGTATTTATGAATACACATACTGCTTCAAGTAGGTTTTGGCACCAAACGTATACTTCGATATGATAGTTTTTTTTTCAGACATTTTGGTGTATTGCCAGAGGAAACAGGGCGAAAATCAAAGCACCTAGGTTTGAAAAAAATAGAAGAAAAGAAAAAAAAAATGATAAATTAAACAAGAAAGAAGTATATTTCTAAATATATATATAAAGAGGACGTATTTCGAAATAAATATTCAAAAAGCCAGCAAACAAACAAACAAAATAAACAAACAAGACATTGGCCCATCAAATTAAAGTAAATTCAGATTATAACATGAATCAAATAACACCAACTTCTTTGCCCCTTAGCGCTTTAGAATTGCCTCTTTTACCCAACTTGGATATCGTTTTGATTTATTTAGGAAAAGAAACGTTTCTTTTTTTATCTAGTTTTCTTTTCTTTCTTGTCTTTTTTTCTTACTGTTTGAAGAGACTGTAATTTCGATAGATTTGTTTCTAAACAGTGCACCTCTTTTTATCTGAATATTTTTCACTACTTTTTGGACAGATGTACGAAGCATCTTTCGGGCTGGTGACATTGCATGGTCATGCGTCGTTTTCATGTTGCTAGTTTTGATTGGTGTATTGATATGGTGGCTTAGAAGAGCTCAGGCAAACAGCAGAAGAGCGACAGCTGAGAAAGCCATTGTTTTAGATACTGTCCAGTCTGTCGTACCACTTGAGAAGCATGTGTCAGAGCCAGGTTCATACATGGAACTACGCCCCAGGCCTTCGGATGGACAAACACGAGTACCCCCTGAATATCAGTCCTTACGAGGGGGCCACGCGAACGCTGGGTATTACAACGTTGATCCCAAAACAGAGAACAAAAAGGGACCAAATGAAGAAATATATGAGGAAATAGAGCTTTCTGATCGTTAATTTCTAGTTTTTAAGTGGTGGACTGTTAGTAGTAGTAGTAGTAGTAGTAGTAGTAGTAGTAGTAGTAGTAGAATCTTTATTTATACACGATAAGAATTAAAGCTAAAAAGCTCGTGGGGTCGTGTACTTAACAAAATAGTATCTAGCCAACTTATGATTAAACTTAGACACATTTCAAACTAAATAAGAAACTACAATACAATAAAACATTCAATTTCCTCTCAACTTAAAAGTACTTGTAATCAGTTAATCTATTCCTAGCCGTCGAACCTGATAAACTAGTAAAAGTACAGCTTGTGAATTGATTGTTTCTCCTGAGTAGCCTCCTGAGATTCTTAAGGGCGAAACTACCCACATTTTTGACATGATGGTTAACATAGTTCCATAGCACCGAACTTCTATATGCTAAAGAGTCCTTTAACAATCTAGTGTTGAATTTAGGTGGGCTATTGCTTCTTGGTCTCTTAGTGAATAGCTACATTCCCGCCTTATGAATATGCTATTAATTAGAAACTGAGGTAGTGAGACTTTACTTGCTCTATAAAAAAGGTTAACTATTTGAAATTTGTATTCTAAATTGATCGTATCCCATCCTGAAACGTCGAGAGCTACATTAGATTCCGTATCTGTGGATAAGTTGTAGACAGTTTTTGCTGCTCTACAGTGAAGTTTCTCAATTGAGTACAGAAGGTCTGAATTTGTACACGAACCCCATAATATAATATAATACTTCACAGAAGGTAATATTACACGAAAATAAAATTTTAAAAGGACATTTTTGGGAAAGAACCTTGAGCGCTTCAATAAGTCTATTTTGTTCGCAAAGTTTTTCTTTAGTTCTAGCATATGCGGTATCCAGGTAAGCTTGTCATCTACAATCCTTCCAAGAAGAAGCGATTTTTTGACATAGCCTAAAACAGATTTACCCAAAAATATTGGAGGTAGCGGTCCTATAATGGTTGGTGTACTAATTAACATGACTTCGCTCTTAGCCGGGTGAGGTGTTAAGCGATTCTCTAGGCACCACCTGTAGACCTCTTGCAAAGCACAGTTCAAGGAAGCAATCGCTGCGTCTGCAGACTTTCCGATGCTGAAAATTGACGTATCGTCCGCATACATGAACAGGGATCCCGTGGTAATGGCGGCGGGCACGTCATTAGTGAACAAAGTGAACAAAATAGGGCCTAAAACAGATCCCTGTGGTATACCATTTGTTACTGGTAACATGTCAGATTTGACTCCATTAATCACAGTGTACTGCATTCTTCCCCTCAAGTAGTCCCTAATCCAATCTAGCAACACTCCCGTGATACCAAAATTATATTTCAGCTTCTTCTTCCCGGCCGGACAAATACTCATGGTCTTAAAATAAGTGAGGAGAATTTGCTACCTTTCTATAATATCAAGAAATGGATAGATATTCTAGTCTTCTCGGATAAGGACGAATAAACCGTAGGCCCCGTCTCCCGCAGGGTTAGGGGTAGGAGACGTTAATTTCCCACGCACGAGATTACTGTGTGGTGGATGTCCTCCCCTGGGGTGGGATGGGAGGGAAGGTGAGATCGTTACATGGACTGAAGCGGCTGCCAGAGGCGCCTGATAATGCTGACGTCCGATCTCAACCTTATCATTGTAACTAGACACGTTTGTTGTTTAGAGTGCTTGAGACTTTCTTTCTTACTTTCTATTCTTTCAGCAAGATTTCGTGTGATACGCTGTCGAACGCTTTTCTGAAGTCCACAAAGGCTACTGCGACAACATTACCAGAGTCTAACGCTCTCCTCCATATTTCTGTCAGATGTACTAGGAATTAAGAGCTCAGTCGAGTAGCCGCTTCGGTAGGCCCATTGCTTCTTTGTGATTAAATGATTGTCGACAGAAACGTGCTGCACCACTTTATCTTTTATTTCTGCTTCCAGGATCTTGCTTGGTACGCTTAAAAGGGAGACAGGTCGATAATTTCCGCAGTCTGTTTCATCATCCTTTTTGAAAAGCGGAGTTAATCGGGCAGTCTTCCATAGGGAAAATTCTTTGTTCAATGCTGTAATTATAAAGGTTGACCAATGCTGGTACAATAGCCTTTCCTGCCAATTTAAGAAGTTTAGGCGAGATGTCATCAGGTCCAACTGCCTTATTCGTTTTAAGTTTATTTACCTTTTTTTCAACAGAATGGTTTGTAATCGAAATAGGGCTTTTAGGTGACAATATATAAGGTGACGTGCTGGCATCCACTTAAGCGGGCTGCGGTGGCATTGGCAGTGATTTAATTAAGTTCTCGCCGTTCTCCGAGAAGTATGCATTCATCATTTGTGCTTTTTCCTTATCCATTAAAGCAAAACTGCCGTCGGTTCTCTTAAGGGGGCCTATTGTTCTGTTGCGTGCTGAGCGATTTGTGGCTCTGTTAATTAAGTTCCAGTAGGCACTAGATTTCTTTACTTCTTTGAACATATTGGTGAAATAGGATGCCTTAGCTCTTCGCAAAGCTGATGTGACTGCATTTCTAGCTTTCTTGTATTTTGACCACAATTCAGGGCATTTTGTGCTGACTACTGCTTTGAAGGTCTTGTATCTTTTATTCATGATCTTGTACCGGATTTCGTTAGTTATCGAAGGAGCCGATTTACTTCTGATCTTAACTTCTTTCTGGGCGACATGTTCGTCACAAATTCCTTTAAACAAGGTTTGCCATGCCCATAAGATATCATCTGGCTCCTCGAAGACTAACGCTATATGGAAAGGCACGGATTCAACGTCCGCCTGAAATTTTTTAATGTCGAGTTTCCTATAATCTCTTGTTTTGATGTACTTCGGTGGTGGCCTTTTATTCTTTAACTTCATCGTTGCGTATACCATATTGTGGTCTGAAATTCCCAAAGGGAAAACACCACACTTGCCCATAAGATCTGTCCTTGTTGTAACAATTAGATCCAGGTACTTTTTGTTGGTGTTTCTCTAGTGTTTGCATTTACCACATTTTGCATATTAAATGTTTGGAAAATGGAGCGTAGTTTTCTGGCGTTAGCGCACTGCTCAGATTCCGTCTTAAAGTCACAGTTGAAGTCCCTTAGTAGCACAATGTTAGACGTTTTCAGCCAAGCACTGACAAGATCAAAGATCAAAGATCAAAGAATTCACAAGCGTCTGGCGGTCTGTAGATTACTGAAAACAACACTGAAGAACTTGGGAATTTGACTTGCAGCCACTCTGCTTCAATGTTTTGTGTGAGAAGATCTTTACGATGAGTAGCATGCAATTGCTCCCCATAATATAATAAGCATGCTCCTCCTTTTCGACCCTTCCTATCTAATCTTACGAACTTCATTGCGGGGTTTAATATTTTGGAATCTGACACCTTTTTGTCAAGATGTGTCTCGGTGATTGCGAGAATTTCAAATTTACACAGTTGTTGGAGGCATCTGAGTTCCTCGATCTTGTTCCTTAGACCACACACATTCACACACACATCCACACACATCCACACTCGCAAGGAAATAATGATAACAACAATGCTGTAGCTTACTCGCTAAAACACTTCTAATACGAAGGTATTCAGGTGCTGTTATAAAATATGAAAGTGCATTGTCTATATCGTGGATGAGCGCAGAATACACTGAATCCGTATGAAAAAATTTTTTTTTTTGTTGACCCTTGACCAAGATCTCAACAGCAGGATATGCACGCTATCAAATGTGAAGGAAATGTAACTGTCAGATGTAACACTTGGCTGTTACCATCTTCAAAGCCATGATATCACGCATTAGGAACAAAGAGACACCATATATATCCTATTTGCTTTTTGTAAGAGGGGAAGGGCGAGCCTTCGCGTTCAGTGAAATTTTGTCTTCGGTAAGGTTAGCAAACAAATTAAGTACAAAGTAGGATCAGTTGCTCGTCAACTAACAATATGGCGACTTTGCTTAATTGTAAACTTTTTCAAAAGCCATTGTAGTCATCAATATTCTCAAAGATGTTCATGTTGCCCCTACATTTTAACTCCATTGTAAAAAGGCTTAACATGGGGCAGAATGGTTGGACATCATGAATTATTCGTAAACCAAATTTGAAGGCGACCTCGCTTAGAAGAGCCCTTAATTAGAGAAGAATGGGCCAAAATTGGCCAACTAGGATAAGTATGAATGCCAAGAAGTTTTTTCCTTGAAATATCGGTTAATTCCTGAGAAAAACGATGGAAGCCGTTTTCAACTTAGGCACCGTTTGTCGATCCCAAACACTTACAAACAGGAGGGAAATTAGTCATGATTCACTTGACTCGCTTGTTAAAACTGCTTCGCTAGAAAAAGCCGTCATAGTTCCAATTTGTTGTACAACCAGACATGGCCTAAACGCCACCCTTTCATAAGCATTGGATTTCTCTGAGTATTCAAGAGAAGTAAATAAGTTATGGCTCTCCCGCGCTTCGTAAAACGGTAGGCGAAAAATAACGATAATTTTGAGCCTATGCCTTTGTTTAGAATTTCGTAAGATTAAGAATGAAAATACCTGAGTTAAGGATCTTTCAAACTATGTAAAGTTTACTTTGGGGAAATGAATGTAGGGTTTTTTAAGAATATTTTGAAAATCGTCAACGAAATATCCAAAATCACGCCATGTTGTGTATGCGTGCCATTAACAAAAACAATATCGTTTTTGATTTAGAAATCATGGCAACTCAAAAAGCGTAAACAACAATGCAAATATACTGACCCCAACTTGCATATGATATTCTTGAATTTTCAAAGTGCTTCATTTTACCGTTTGGTTAATTCCATTTGTGAGGTTTATCATGAACAGAGAAGCCCGCCGCTGCAGCTACAATAAAAACCGGCTTAGTTTTCAACGAATTCTTCGTAGCTCACTTGTCACAATTGTACTCTTTATACTGTTAATACAAATCTTTCTGAAAATTCTGAAGGAAACCATTAAAAGGCTGATAGTAAAGCCAGCTAGTTCAAGCTTGTGTTACCATGCAGTTTACCGTAAACCGTTGTGAGAATATATGCAAATTACGTCTCAAGTGCAAAGCAACATAAAATTTGCATATCAGGCTGAGCAAGAGTTCGTGACAGTAATTGGTACATAGGGTGGATAATGTATTCTCAGTGGCCAAGATTGGTTCTTTTTGCCATATTTCTCTTTTCTTTTGTTTTTGACGATCGTTGGTCTGAAGTTTTCAATCAAATCAGTTCAAAATAGGAAAGAGGTCTCGATGGTTTTCAATTGACTGAACTACCCTAATTAGCGCGACAATATAATATGATAAATTTGCGAACAAGAACTATACTCCCAAAAGAGCAAAAACCTCCATCATTTCCCCAAGAGCAGGAAAACACAAAGTATAGTCTTTCTTAAATTTTGAATTTTTATTTAGTGCACGTGAGAAATAAATACAAAAGGTAAAGGGACTTAGAAAAACCTCCGTATTAATATCAACGGTACAGGACCTTATAATTATAAAACTGTTTCTAAAACGATCTGTATTGCATTTGGGTACGATGAAGCGCCCATTGCTCCTTAGGGCATAGCGTGACGGACTGCTAAGTTGAATTAACTTATTTAGACGGTGTTCAGGGTCCTTTATTATGGTGTCGAAAGTATTATCACATAGCCCCATGATGAAATCTAGAATGTCTTCGTATTTGAAGTGTACGTTCAATCATAATGAGTTTGGTATTATCATATTTTTAGAAGGAGCAACGCAAGGATTACCTTTCCGTTTCTGATTTTGTGAGTTAAAAAATTTGCCATATTGGAATTTTGCATTAGTCTCAATGAGCATGTTATTACCATGGTTTTGATACGAGAAAAATGCGGGTTATATTTCCTAGTTCAATTTGTCTACGTCAAAGGTGTTTTATCCTCTTAAAAAGTTAAATAAGAAAGTTAAACTTGGCCATGGCTAGCGTTGCCGCATTAGATTTAATTGGTTGTGGGAAAATAAACAGAGAAGTAGGGGCTGTTTTGAAGGGTCTAAGTCTGAGAAGGAAACTTGTCATTTTTATCAGTGCGTCATTGTGAATCGATGCCAGTTCCCTGCGGTTTTGAACAACATGCCGTAGACGAAATCACTACTCTAAAGACTTATAATCGGACCTAGCTTTGCTTCTTTTTCGCTCTAGAATAGCAGAATAAAGTTCACCTACTGTGAAGTTTGCGTTAAACGTCGAGGATTTGAAGGAAGGGCCTTAGATTCTAGTTCCTTCGGAATTATATTGGTAAACAAAGAAATTGATAGTTCAACTTTAAATTGTGTATACTTCTCTTAGAAATTACTATGCGGAAATGGTTAACGTTTTCCACCGACCTATATATTTGGAAACCTCACAGTTTCCATTTTATACAGAATTTGAAGGGTCAGGAAACTTTCATTTCATTCATCAAAACGAATGGTTTTAGATAGCTCTTGTCTGGGAAATAATCAACACCACGAACGCCGAACTCGACGGAAATGCGTGACCCATTAGTCAATAATTATTTAAGACACGTAATTGATACCTGACAAGGATCATCGTGTTACACACTACCGTCGGCAAAGGGAGGTTCGTTCTAGCGATTAGTCGCTTCTTTATGCTGAAGACGGCGGTATTTATTCACTTTAAAGCAGCCCAATCGATGTGAGAGAACGCAAAAGACATCCTGTGTAATGGAGGCAGGTTGGCCTACAATCTTTCTGTGTGCTCTTTTCATGTTTTCTGTCGAAGGTAAGGTTTATAGGCATCTCATTGTTAGAAGCCATTGTATGCTCATATACAGAAACAAAACTAAAGCTATGATATTAGCGGATAGATATTAGAATATAAGATAAGAATTAGCGATTTTCACACAAAATTTGTTGTGTTTCTGAAAAGGAAAGTTAGATGAAGCCTGGGTACGTATCTGAGAATGTGTAAGTTCAATATGGTCGTCAACGAACTTGTCGGAATATTGAAGTCAATATTTCATATATTCAACGACTACATGGAAAGTAAGGCACCCCGCTGTTTCCGATCGTGTATCGTGCTTTCGTGATGTGAGGCTTGACAGAGAAAGCGGTGACTAGCACGAGAACAGTATGGAATGCGAGATGAAAATAAACAACCCGGCAAGAAATAACTTTAGAAGTGCCTAATGTAGTGTATAGAAAGCCTTGAAATTCAACGTAAAAGTGAAAGGGATTTCCACGGGATAAATCAGTGTTAGTGAGAGTTCATTCAAATATCGAAACTAGAAAGCCAGCTATTTTTTCCTTTTCGTCTCGTACTGATGTCGTGCTATACGAGCCTCATTCGAGACTTCCGTGTTCGCTCGTTTTAGTGACCTCGATTGAAGCATTTGTTTATTGTGTGTTTCAAAAGACGATGATGCTATCGGTGACGAGCAGCTGGTTTAATTCGTGTCATTTTCGTTTCGTAAAATTTATTTTCTTTGCTGTTGAGTCAATTATGTTTTCATTGGCGGTTCATTTTTGCCGATCATGACCGTGACTGCGTTCGTGACGAAGGAAGTAGATGCAAGAGTAATTACAAACAACGTTCAGAAAAAGGTTAAGTGCTTGTCTTATGTATATATGCACGATCCTTCGCAGTAAAGCACTATTTGAGCAATAGTGAAAATCAGACCTGAAAAAAATTTTCAGGCCTGTACGGGATTCGAACCAATGACCTCTGCGATACTAGTGCAGCGCTCTACCAATTGAGCTAACAAGCCAACTGGGAGCAGACCATATGTTTCATATGTTTGTTGTTGTTTGATTTATCATCTACGGGTTTATGTCGAATTAATTTGATGGTCTGCTCCCAGTTGGCTTGTTAGCTCAATTGGTAGAGCGCTGCACTAGTATCGCAGAGGTCAGTGGTTCGAATCCCGTACAGGCCTGAAAATTTTTTTCAGGTCTGATTTTCACTATTGCTCAAATAGTGCTTTACTGCGAAGGATCGTGCATATATACGTTTCATAACCGCAGTTCATACATATGTTTCATATGTTTGTTGTTGCTTGTCTTATGTTGCATAATTTTCACGAAATGAGCTTCAACGCTCCCAAAATGAAGGGAAATAAGTGTTAGAAAGCGTTATCATAAAGCGAAAAGCGTTCATATTTGGGAATAACGCCTACATATAATATTACTCATCAAAATCATGCAAAATGCTACACATACTTTATAGTTCCTTCTTAGAAACAGGGAAGCCATTTTTATCTTGTTTATGTTTCTTCCAAAATAATTTTTTTTTGATTAATAATACGTCTACTTCGAAGTTGCCGTGTATCTATTTTAGTAATATTACTTATCAAAAACTGATATTCCTTATCAAAAGTCCTACAAACTGCTAAGCATGCTTAATAGTTACTTCTTAGAAGCAAGGCAGCCTTTTTTATGCTGGTAGGTTTTAGCGATAGAGTATTGCGATGGAGTATTGCGTTGGAGTATTGAAAAAAGGTTTGCGACAAAAATAGAGCTTTAAGTAGTGTTGTGTAATATTTTCTACCTCTCGTGTACCACTCTTTTCAAGGTGCTCGTAGTATCTTAGTTATTTCATAAACTACAACAGAAGTGTGAAAACGATACTAGCTGCGGATACTGAAACGTAATTTTAAAGATAGTCAAGTCGAAATATTCCAGCAAAATACTATAACTGGTCAATATTTTCGTAATATTTGAACGTCTTTGTTATGATTTGAAGCTCTTCTTGGAGATCCCAAGAATGTAGTTATACGCTAGTAGTTTAAAGTTAAACTTGAAGTTATATCACAAAGTAAAAAACTTGGGAGCGCAGCTAGAAAATTTTTTTGTTTACATCATCAGGTGCGAGCTTTACTAAACAACCTCAAAATTCACTCCTTACTGTGGAAGGTGACAATGTTACACTGGAATGGAGGTACACCTTAGACGAAGGTGAATCACTTCGTATGGTGTTATTTGAAAATGATACAGAGGAGATTGTGGAAAAAATTCCTTCCGATAACTTACCTTGGATAGACTCCTCGTACCAAGGTCGCTTATACGCGAGCGTAACAAATGAACGCGCATCATTTGTTTTCCTCGGAGTAAAGAGATCGGACGCGGGAGGCTACACGCTAAAAGTAAACACTAGGAAAAGCAGACTTAGAGGAGAAGTGGAGATTTCAGTACTATGTAAGTACAAAGAGCCTGTGAAAACAATGTAACACAAAACCAACGAGAATTTATTTAAGTAGTCTTCAACTTTGTCATTGGACATTTAAATCTTACTTATCAATTTGAAAATGAGCATATTCCTTTCGCTAGCTTACTCGGGTAGAAGGCGAGCCGTTTAGTGAGGTTATATACCCTCTTTTATCATAGAGAACAAGTTCTCGGCTTACGTTCAGCCCTACCTTGTAAGATTTCCTTATTAAAATTAAAGAGATTGAAAACTTTTTGCAGCCAAAACTAACGATTTGAACCAGTGAGTGTCAAGAATCATTAATTTGTATTTTCTAGACCAAAGTAGACTAAGAATGATTAGGTTTTCATCGGTGGTGCCCACAACACGAAAAATAAACTGGAGCAAATATTCCAGCACACCTACTGTACGAAGGTAATTGTGTTGTTTACCCTTTACATAACACCTTAATTAACCTAACGGATTTTTTTCTGTTACAGACATTCCAGAGATCACTGCTCACCCGCAGAATGTAACTGAAAAAGAAGGAGACAATGCTACCTTCAATTGTAACGCTATGGGAAATCCTGTACCACAAATATCATGGAATAAGGGAGGATCACCTCTTGGTAACAGCTCCAGTATCAGTTTGTCAGCGGATAACAAGGACCTAACTATAAAGAATGTGAACAGAGTAGACAGCGGTGAATACCGATGTGTGGCCACCAACAGCCTTGGAAATGATACCTCCAATCCTGCTTACCTAGGAGTGCAATGTAAGTGGAGTATTTAAGAGCGAATGTCTGAATTGACCGAGTGAAAATCGAAAAA
This sequence comes from Stylophora pistillata, assembly GCF_964205215.1. NCBI lineage: Eukaryota > Metazoa > Cnidaria > Anthozoa > Scleractinia > Pocilloporidae > Stylophora > Stylophora pistillata. The sequence continues at coordinate 22,735,928 of NC_142529.1, forward strand.
TGTGGCACATGATCGAAAAATTGAAAACCTTCATATTTCGCCCAGAGATTCCTTATAGTGAACTTAGAAACGTGGTAAGGTTTTTTTCTTTGCCGAAAACGTTGAAGACGGGAAGCAATCTGTGTGTAGATGTGACACACGCAAGCATTTGTCACGCAAGGCTGAAAATATTTCAATCTTATTCCCATCTTGTAATTTTACGGCAACGAATATCCATGAATAGCGTTTTTTTAACAAACTAGTTTGTATGATAATTTTTCTTAACAGTTAGTCATTGCTGTTAAACTTGTCAACTTTGCAGTGGGGATCTCATCCAGAGTTGAATGTAATAGTGACATTACCAAGAAGGGCCAATAAGCAGAACACCAAACAACAAATAGCTATAGAAAAAGGTTAGGGAAAGGATCAAAAGTCAGAGTAAAGGCAAAACAGAGGCAAAGTACAAAATTATTGAAATAGGAGAAGAATACCAAGTATGGAGCTGGAAACAGAATGAAATATATAGGGTGAACTAGACCTGGGGATAAATGTATAATCAAACAACGTGCCATTTGAAATTACCACTACAAACAAAGAATCTTAGATGAGTTAAGAACGTTCTTCCCAAATTGAGAGTTTTAGTTACGAAACTCACGGAAATTTGTTGGGCTGGAAACTGTATGTTCGCAAATCAAAACAACGAAGTCGAGAAACAGATAATTCTCTTGATACTTCAGTTAATACTATTTCAGCTAATGTCGTGCGGTAAAGTGATTTCTGAAAACCTAAAGACTGTCAGAATTACCGATATTGAGGCCAAAATAGATTTAATTTTAAGTCGAGCGCCAATTCTTAACACACCTTCCACCAATTAGACTAGATCACCTGTTCCGGGCATCACTGTTTTTATGGGCGTTGGATGAAGGAGAGGGTCACAAAAATGCCGTGCATTCTAGAAGTGTTATTCAGCCCTGCTAAAGGAAAATGCGCAGGCCTTATCGCAGAATTAATTATGCATTTTTGAGAACAATTCTTTAGCTAACCCTTTTTTCAGGTCTTCGTTGTTAAAAATTATCATTTCGAGAAAGATTTCCAAAATTTCGTAAAGCGCCGGTCTAGTAAAACTGCCAAAATGGCGCGGCACGTTGTGCCGGATTTTTTCTTTTTTTAATTTGTGGTTTGCTTAACAGATATTTAATGTGTCAGCCTTCTTAAGTACAGAGGCTGTACAGAGGAAGACAAAAATAAGCAGTTGCCGCAAAGAATAATTTCTTACTAACCAAGTGCAAGGGCCGTCCGTACTGAGAATTGTTGGCCCAAAATCGTGGTAGTACGGAGCGAGCGCAGCGAGGTCCGTGGAAAAACTACCGTGGGCCAATATTCCCCAATACAGCTCAAGCAAACGACGTTACGAAGTATTGTATTATGGCGTTCGGAAAAACTTCTTTAATTTTAATTTTTCGGCTTTCGCGAACAAAAATATACGGCTTATGACCGCTTCCTTGGAAATGGTACGTATGGCAAGGTTCAGACCAAGTAAGAACTAATCAGAACGCTTGGATTTACCCCAAGACTGTCCAGCCAAATAGTAAATGGTTATAACCTTCAAGCTCGAGGTATTTTCGTCAATAGTTTATTTCCTCACTGAGTTTTTTTGTTTGAAAGTACATGTCCTTGCAACTTTTTACCTCGTGCTTGCGTTTTTCTACTAGAAATTAATTGTGGAGAAAGAGTAACACCTGATCAAAAGTGTTTTTTTTTTTTATTAGGTGTGGTCGTTAACTCAATCGAATTAGCTTAGCGTACTAATTGACATTCCTTTTTTAGATTTTGACGTTCAAAAGGTGTTTAATCGGTGTCAGTGACGTTATACACCGATTAATCGCAGCTTCAACATCCGGGGCAACCCACAGGCTTTTGATTGTCATCTTTTGAGCCTTACCTGGGTGGGGTAGGGAATTTGAACCGAAAGTGGCAAGTCTTTTCAGAGGAGTATTGGTGGTTTATCTTTCAATAAGGAGGTACTTAAAGCGTATAGCTCAGAATATAGGGTCTATAACGTAGGTTTTGGAGCTTGAGTAGTCAAATCAATCACTGATCGTGCCTTTTACAAAATATGTGACAATGAAATAAGGATTTCTATGAAAAGATGGCTTTCAAGGCTAACTGTTACATTTTTGGCCATTTCACACGGCGAATGCTAAATTTTTTACGGTCACATCATTTTTAGGACTCACGGTTAAAATTTGTCAGTTTCTCAGTACGCCTAACGGCTAACTTTTGCCGTTTTACGGCTGACAGTTAACCCCATAGAGAACCACTAAGATCTAGCACTTGGGCAGGGAATTTTAACGAGATTTTGGCCCAGGAGGGCTGGAACAAATCTTCAAAAGTTAAAATTCCTGAGGGGAGGCGATGTTGAAGCTTTGAATTGATGGATGCATCATTTTTTCTTCTAGCGTACATAATACTTTCAGTATCCCCCCATCTAACGATGTCACCTGTTTGATAATCGCTGAGAAAAACCGTGCCACAGTGTCTTCTTCTACTTGCAACTAAATCTAATGATTTTCCGCTAAAAATAGTTACCATAGCGGTTTTCAACGGGGTGGGGGTGAGTCCTCCTACAGTTGTATCTCTATTTTTCAATGAAACACTCTTCCGAGGTAACATATTCAATATTATCTAATGAACAAGTTTTTTAAAAGTGCCATTCTCGTGGCCAAAAAACCGCGAGATGGGAACAATGAGATGTGTTTTTGTAATTGAAAATATTTCGACCTTGCGTGACAAATGCATTGAGTATTTTGAAATCATAGTAGTATCAAATATATAATTGCTTCCCGTCTTCAACATCTTCAGCAAAGAACATTTGACCTGCCGTTACAGATAATTGAATTGTCCTCTTTCAAGTCCACAATGAAGCTCAAGTTTACCGTGGAACTTTCTTAAAACTTATAGGTGTTCGAATACGCAAAGAAAAAAGACGCCCCCCGCTAGCTTACGGAATGTGTTATTGTAAACAATTCCGCCATGGGAAATGGATGAGAATTTGAAACGAGAGCAGAGATAAAAACCAATCTGCCGTGGTTAGCTATGCAAGGCTAGCTTACTGTGATGATTTCCTGATCGAATTCGGTGGTTACTTCTAAATGTGCTTGGAATTCCGGATTTAACTACGGGGTACCTAATTAGATTATGTCGTGGCGTAAATTACGATGTTGCGACTTTCACAAAGTTCAGCCTGGTTTTTCCGCGCGGAAGTGAAAAGCCCCAAACTAGTTTTTATATCATCGAAAAGAACACTATTTCCACTTGAAATATCACGAGCTCAACCTCAACCGATTCTGAGTTCTACCGTATGGGGAAAATGATAATTGAAAATTTGCGACGAAATGCGACATTTGGATTTTGAAATATTGGTGATTTTTAAAAGCATTCCGTGAGCTCAAATTTAAGTGAAATGGTCCCGTTTTAAACTTAAGCCATGCCTCAATCTCTCCTATACAAATTTGTCAAATTGATACGAGTTTGCTTTCTTTTGCGCTTTTCATGAGCAAAGTTCATTTGCCTCTACTCGGGGTACTGATTCCCGCCATTTTACGGGTACCGACGCTCCATTCAGTTTTCGTGAACTTTCTAGGATAAAGAAGTAAGTCTGGAAAAAAAGAAAAAAAAAACATACCACGTTTCTAGGTTCTTTATAAAGCATCTCTGACTGAAATATGAGGATAGTCATTTTTCGGTCAATGTGCCACCTTTACGCGGTCTTGAAAAAAAAACGCTCATAAATCGCTTTGTCATAGCTACATTGCTTTTAAAATTAGATATTACTTCAGATTTTGATGACGTCTAAATGGGTATGTTCAGTTGTCGTGGGAAATACGTCGGAGAGCTTTTGATGCTAAATGCGAAATTCATGTGAAAACTTTTTTGGTCACTTTTGTTTTGTTATGCATTCCTCATTAGTTATTTCGACATGTGGTATATACTAAAATAACTATTCACCTCTGTGTCGTTGAAAATGATTCGGCAAATATCTACCGCTAACCCTAAGCAACATCAATCTAAGAATCCCACTCTCCACCTTTCCCTATTTTGATCATTCTTTGACTTCTAAGGGACAAAATAGAGACACTTCTTTTTCGAAGCACCTGAAAATACTACTTTCTTTTAATTTAAAAGTATCTGCTGCTTATTTTGCTTCGCTTATATGGACGACTGTAGATAAACCCGAGATACGCACTGTTCCACGATTGATTCAAAGAACCGAAGGAGACGAAGTAACTTTACTTTGCAACGCCATCGGAAATCCAGCACCTACAGTATCATGGACCAAAAATGGGTTTCCTCTCGACAACAGTAACAGTTCTAGAATGAATTTTTCTAAAAAAGGAAAGCAGCTCACTATCAAGAATGTGAGCAAAATAGATGGTGGAGTGTACCTATGTGCTGCAGAAAACAGTCTTGGAAATGCTACGTCTCACGATACTACCCTAGAAGTGCATTGTGAGTAATATGTATTTTTGATAAATGAAACCTGCATTTTGTTGTGAAGCTGAGATGGTTCATTCTAGTTTAGACACAAAAGTTTTGATGGCTTTCAAATCTTTACGAACAATAGGTTATTTGGTCATTTGATCACCAATCAGAGTCTTGTTATCTCAAATGTCTAAAGGTCAATCAATAATGTCGAGATGAAAAAAAAAAGTTATGTTTTTCCGCCACCTGACACAGGTTTGTAAATTGCAGGATAAGTTGCTTTTCAAGGCTTTTGTTTGGGGATTTCAGATTTACTTGCACGCTGAAAGATTCAATTTATGTTCAACGCCAAAACTGGATAGAACTAAATTGGTGAACCTGTGGAACTGGTAGTCGAAACCATGAACTGTTTGCTAAAAATGCAACTATTCCTTCGTAATCAAATGTAGATCCACCTGAAGTGACAATGATTGGTGGTCCACAACAGTTTGCAGTTGTCGGTAAAACAAAGAAACTCGTCTGCAAGTACAATGCTTTACCACCAGTGTCTGAAGCGCAATGGATAAAAGATGGAATTGTGATTTCTAGAAACGCTAGTCTGCTAACCCGCAACGAGTCCCGCCTTACTGTTTCATATTACAGTGAAAGTCAATTACAGTTGCTTATAAATCAAAGTACCTCTCAAGATGCTGGAAACTACACCTGCCTAGTTATTAATGCTGTTGGCAACTCATCCCTGAAGACGTCAGTCATAAGCCAAGGTACTGTATGCTACAAAGCACTTTATAACTGTTATTGTCTTTTTTTACCGTAGGCGCTTCAGCGAGGCTCCAGATGGCTACTTAATTCCATTACCTTCTAGACAAGTTGTTTACTGGAGAGGGCTTGTGATTTAGTTTTGGAGGACAAAAAGAGCACAAACGTCAGAAAAAGAATCACCATTTCAACCCAGCGTTTGTTTTAAGAAAGTATATTAAATATCAAATTACACAGCTTCTCCTGCTGCTTTTTCACACAGAATTGCCATCAATTACCATTTATCCGAGAAGGGAAACTGTTCTAGAAGGAAAAAAGGTAACTCTGTCTTGTAACGCCACCGGAAATCCAGGACCGTCAATATCTTGGGTCAAAGATGGATTTTCAGTAAACAACAATTCACGGATCAGCTTCTCACCAGACAATGAGCGGTTGACTATAACGAATGTAAGCAGAACAGATAGCGGTGAATACCGATGTGTGGCGAAGAACAGAGTTGGAAATGACACCGCAAATTCCAAAGTGGGTGTTCTTTGTAAGTGTCTTAAATTCTTCCATTTTCACGTGTTACTTGTTACTATTTCCAGTCTCTATCCGTTGACATTCTTAGATCATTAGATTTACATTCTTGGGACCAACCCTGGTGTGTAGATTTACCTTTGGATGCACGCTCTCTATACCGAATTGGGTAGTGTATCTGTAGTCTTTTCTCAAAGATTTATTTCATTAAAAACTATATCGGACTTATTTCGTTTCGTTCTTTACCTTGTCCAATACTTGTTCAGTTGTAAAAATCACTGGCTGTCTACTCCTCGTAGTTTGTCATTTAACACTGAGTCTCGGCAAAGACGTAGATGTATTTGGACATCATCACAAAGCAACGATTAGATGCTGTTCGAAATTTTTATTAACTCTAACGCCAACCCTATTTACCTTTTAGTTGAACCCGAAGTGTCAATTGATGGCAATCAAAAGCAATATTTGGCCAAGGGCGGCAATATCCGGCTGATATGTCGGTATGAAGCGTCGCCACCAGTGTCTGAAGTGCAGTGGATAAAGGAAGGAACTGTGATTGCTAGGAATGCTTTGAAGCTGATGAATGGTTCCAGAGTGACAATTCCATCCTTTAATGAAAGTCAAATACAGTTATCAATCACTGCAGCTTCTTTAAGGGATGGGGGAAATTACACCTGTAACGCCACGAATATTTTAAGCAGCACACAGGACACGATGATGATCATAATTGAAGGTACACGATAAAACTGGGCCTTTCCTTAAGTAACGAATTTGAAACACTCATTGGATACATTTTTACCCTTGGAGTTGAAGAAGGCGTCTCGTTTCATCCAATCACTCGTCTACAACAATATCATCCTTGAAAACTACTCAACAATTACTATAATTTAATGAATTTGAATATAAGAAAATCATATATGTGTACTGCGGTTGCATGAAATGTATGAAAGCGATCATTGCAGTAATAAACCCTACTTATGTAGTAGTGGAAATAAGGCCTGTAAAAAAAAAAAAAAAATTAAAAATTCATTGAATTATCACTTCAACGGGTTTAATTCGAACCAACATAATGACCAGCTCTCAGTTGGCTCGTTAACTCAGTTGGTAGAGCACTACACCGGTATCGCAGAGGTCATAGGTTCAATTCCCGTACGGGCCTGAATTTTTTTCAGGTCTTATTTCCACTAATACATAAGTAGGATTTAGTGCGGTGAGTATATTTTTCCTTAATTATCAGCAGTAAATTAAACAAAAGAAAGGGTGAGAACTTTCAAATACACTATCACAACAAGCTAACAAGAGTTATTATTACATGTACATGTACCTAATCTTTATTTTTAAATCAACCTTGCGCAAATACCGTATTTATTTACAGATAAACCTGAGATCGCAACTCATCCTCGCAATATCACAACAGAAGAAGGTCATGGCGTGACTTTGTATTGTAATGCTACTGGAAATCCAGCCCCGACCATATCATGGACCAAGAATGGAAATCTGTTAAGTAACGGCTCTAGGATCATTTTGTCACCAAGCCAAGAACAGTTGACGATAACGAAAGTGAACAGAATAGACAGTGGCAAATACAAATGTCGAGCGAAAAACAGAGTTGGAAGGGATACTTCTTACGCTTCCACAGTTAATGTTCAGTGTAAGTGACTTAAAATAACCATCGTACATGTATAAACACTATCAGTCCTTTCCGCATTTGGCAGTAATGTCGCAATCTGATCGGCTAAACTGCTGTTGTCCATTAGAGTACAGATACCGCTGCTCACATCAACATGTCACGCACTGAAAGAATCTTTCTATTTGAAGTTGATATTGTGGTAAAAAACAAATCGACTTTGGCTTAGCGTGGTTTGTACCGCTGTACTAGTAGTAGTGGAAGTAGTAGTAGTTGTAGTAGCGGCTGCAGCAGCAGCAGTATTAGTAGTAGAAGTAGTGCTAGCAGAAGTAGTTGTTGTACTCAGTGGCAGTAGTTGTTGTAGTGCTTTTAGTGGCAGTAGACTTCGTTTGACGAGTATAACTTTAAACAGCAATTAAAATATGATCTGATGACCCCAATCTATCCCCTTATTAATCCAATCATTATTCAGCACTTACGAATAAGCACAAAAAAATAAAAAAATTGAGGGAATACATCTGGACGCGTGACACCGTTACTCTGTGTATCCGTACTCTGATAAAGCATGCTGTTTTAGCCAATCAGAACGCGTGTTATATAGAAACCTCATTTTGATTACCTTTTGAACTCTAGCAATAATTATCTAACTTGCGGTCGATTCTTTCATCTTCCTTTTGATCAAACTATGCTTCCTAAGCATGGACGAACGTCTCGCCAGAATTTGTACCTTCAGGGAACGTCTTTTTCATTGGTTCTTCGTCCTGTCACTGGTACTGTTTTATTTATCTATCCCAGGAGGTATAAGATTATTTTTCATCATTCGAAGACAGATTTTTTAACAAATGTGGAAGCGGAAATCAACCTCGTTTAATTTTATATAAGAAGTTTTAGCCTTGGCTGCACATCGATTTTATCCGTTGAAATCTCCCGAAATTTACAATGTAATCGAATTGAATTCTCTTGAGTGCGAGAGAAGGATCTTGGCAATTTGAATTTGTTGAAATTCAGTGTTTCAGTTGATTTTCTTAAGCAAAATATTTCGATATTGTAATTTGACTCGAATGTTTCGTTTTCTAGTGTTATTGTTTCGATTAAATGTGCTAATCCGCGTTAATGTAGCAAAGGCTAATTGAATTAATTGCTTTCTAGGTATAAGCTCGTCTATTTTTACCGACATATGCTCCGAAAATTACTTAAACTTTAAGCTTATTTGACGTACATGTACCTGTTAAAAACTCATTATGACCCGAAAGTATTCCGACTGTTTATAAACTATTTACCGATATACTTACTCCTGGTCTTATTCATGTTTTACGTGGAGAATTTGCCTCGATGGGAAGTGACTGGTTTCTGTATTTACGTTAGTGTTTTAAAACATTGATATTTCGTGGCTAGGTTGTTCTTAAGAAACGATATCGCAACATACATCCTAAATTTAAGGATGTTTATGCAAGTTTTTTTCTTAAGTTATACAGCCTTCTCTATAAAGAACTTCCTTTTGTAGTAGCACTTATGTTCTTTCACGGAAAGAATGAGGAAAGATCAGTCAGTTTTATATCAGCCTAAGTGGCGGCAAGGATATGCTGTTTAAGAAGCAAACCGCAAGTGGTCACACGTTATTTTTTAGCTGTGTTATATTTATGCTTTTGTGTACGATTTTTGCCAACTAAAGTATTTTTGAAATTGCAGATCAAACTAAGATCGTTTCTCATCCTCAAGCGATTGTGACAGAAGAAGAGGGAAATAATTTAACTTTATTTTGTAATGCCACTGCAAACCCACCAGCGAACATATCATGGACCAAAGATGGTTCTCTTATAAACAATAATTCCAGGATAAACTTTTCAGACGATAATAAGCGCTTGAATATACGAAATGTAAACAGAAAAGACAAGGGGAGTTACCGATGTGTGGCGAACAACAGCCTTGGAAGTGATACCTCAAACGTTTCTACTGTTGATATCCAATGTGAGTTCTCATCTTTACACCCTACTGTTAAGGACACTCTATTCTCTTTGAAATGTATTTTGAATAGTATTCTGATTCAAGGCCTCCACTTATTACAGCCCTCTACCCAATACACACTTCTTTGTTTTCGCCATGGTCAACTTTTGTCGTAACTCTTGTCTAATAATCATAGCCCCTGAATGATATCCGCTCATACACGCAGCAGCACACCTTCTATCATACAATTTTATTTTAACATAACAGGGTTGTACAGTCATTTATGCATTTCTATGCAGACTTTTTTTGTTATTTATTTACCCTTTGCTAACCAGATAGTTCTAAAAATTTCAGATAAACCTGATACTACTACTCATCCTAAAAGTAAGGGAAGGAAGAAACTTGACTTGTACTTGTAGTGCTACTGAAAATCCAGTACCATTCACACTAGCAAACATATTTGATTAAACCATATCTACCTGAGGGAAAATCAGGAACAGAGAACTAAAAATCTAAATTTTTCATAGGTTTTTAAGTCGTTACTAATGTTTATTTTTAATGTGCTTTATCTTAAGTCGACAAACATCGGTTTAAGCAGCTTCCCGGAAGCAAACAGTTTTAAATCACGTTGAAGAAAATATCTTTAAATTTTGTTTAAGCTTTGGTTTGAGTGAGGTAAAAGAAGGTTTTTTTTACTTACAGATCGACCTGTGATAGTTATTCAACCGCAGAATGTTACGGAACCAGAAGGGAAGAATGTGACATTAACTTGTAATGCTACTGGAAATCCAGAGCCAGAGCTGTCATGGTTCAGTGATGAACATCTCGTGAAAAGCGGCAACAGGATTAGTTTGTCAGCAGGCAACCAGTCACTGATTATAGCGAATATGAACAGAACAGATAGCGGAGAATATCTGTGTGTCGCCCATAATAAAGTTGGAAACGCTTCCTCGAAAGTTGCCATATTAAATGTTCAATGTAAGTGAGTACTACACTTAACAAAAGTAGAAGCTTTGACTGTGCTCTGTTCTGTTGTAAAGCACCGAGGAAGCGGTTAGAGCGCGAGAAAAGTATAGGAAGAAACACGGGACGTTATCGAGTGTTTCTCCCCATTTCTTGAGTGCTCAGACCGCTTCTCAATTCAGTTTGCCATAAGGACGGCCGATTTCATTTCTGTGGCTTGCTTCACTGCGATGACTGCAGATCACTATGATCAGCTAGTTTAGATGAGCCTCAGCATGATTGCAATCGCTCTGAAATCGTCATGATTTGTATGAATTTCAACAGTTATGCCAGTTTGGATATAACTTCAAGTTTGATTCCTGTTTTATTGTACTTAGTTTTTGAGCACGTAATTATACACTACTATACGAGTGTTAGCTGTGTTTCATTTTTGTTACGGTTTTTTTTATCGGAATAACTAACTAAGCACCATTTTTTCAGAGATACTGAGTAAATAGAGCTCTAGACTAAAATTCACATCCGTCTGTTCATTTCATTTCAGATCGACCGGAAATCATCACCGATCCCTCTGATGACTCGGTGAAAGAAGGAAAAAGCACGACATTCTATTGTAACGCGACTGGAAATCCATTACCAGAAATATCGTGGGAAAAAAATGGAAATCCTATCGGAAATAATTCCAAGATCAGTTATTCAGCAGAAAGCAAAGAGTTGAAAATAATAAATGTGAAAAGGACTGACAGAGGAACATACCGATGTGTGGCTGTCAATAGAATTGGTAATGCCACCTCACGTAATGCCACGTTAGTTGTGAAATGTAAGTATTAAAAGCATTTATAATGATATAATAATAATAATAATAATAATAATAACAATAATCTATCATTTATTCATTGAAAATCAAAAAATCAGTAAAAATACAGGATAACAAACAAAATTAAGACAAATTAAGGTATAATAATGAATAAAAATGATTTTATTATTATTTAATGAGGGAACTCAACTCGCCAAGGCGGTTTTCCGTGGTGCCCAGTGACGTATTTCATAAATTGTTCAAACTTCTTCAGTAGAAAGTCAGCTGGAAAGTCTGGAGAACTGTTTTATTGGTGTAGATTTTTTAATTGCTATACTGACTGCATATACTGGACTGTCTATTTCAAACTGTAGTTCAGCTCTATGCTAATACCCATCAACACCAGCAAAACATATTTAATGAAACCAAATCTACCCGAGTGAAAATCAGAAACAGAGAAGTAAAAAGCTAAACTATCCCATAATAAGGTTTCCAAGCCGTTATTAAATTGTTTTCAATGTGCTTGATTTTAAGGCGACAAACATCGGTATAAGTAGTTTCCCGGAAGCAAACAGTTTTATACCTGAACAAAACATCATTTAAACATCTTTAAGCTCTGGTTTGAGTGGGGTGCAATTTTTTTTTTTCGATATTGCAGATCGACCTGAGATAGTTACTGAACCGCAGAATGTAACGAAAACAGAAGGGAACAATGTGACTTTAACTTGTAATGCTACTGGAAATCCAGAGCCAAAGCTGTCATGGTTCAATGATGAACATCCGGTTAAAAGCAACAACAGGATTAGTTTGTCAGCAGGCAACCAGTCGCTGATGATAGCGAATGTGAACAGAACAGATAGCGGAAAATACCTGTGTGTCGCCCATAATGAAGTTGGAAATGCTTCCTCGAAAGTTGCCATATTAAATGTACAACGTAAGTGAAGTGCTATGCTATGTATTTAGTGACTGAGTTTGGTCGGGCCGGACGGGAAAATATTTGGCTCAAGGCGGACATGACATACAGACTGAGCAGAGCGAGGTCTATGCCTTAAGACCGAGAGCAAAATATTTTCCCTTCCGGCCCGATCAAACTCAGTTCACTATTTATCGTATGACCACTAAGGGATAACAAATTTCAACCTACCTAAGACACGACAGAAGGGAAAAAGCAGCCACACAAGCCAATAAAATCAAGAATTGTAACTTTTCTTTTATTTTTTCGAGTGAGAACAAGAAAATCCCAATTCCTTAAAATAACGCCACCTTTTTTTCTCATTTGTGTTTTCTTTTATGTTTTTGCAACAAAGCGATTTGAGGGTAGCAGGCCGGATCGCTTTTTCCAGACCAGCTCACGTCAACCCGTCCGGCCCTAAACACGCCAGCTTTCACTATGGTTTTCTATGAGATTGTGCGAGCGGGGCTGGATGGGTCATATGATAAATATAGTTATTTGCTGGTTGCAGAGCTTAGGCGAAACCTTCATTAATCTTTTTGTGTCGTTTTAGTCATCGTACACAGGTCCGCTTCAAAAGCCGGACGTATTTCATTGGAAAAGTTGAATTCTTTTCAAAATAACTAACAAAGTATTTTTAATCTTCAGAGATACTGAGTAATTAGAGCGCTAGGCTAAAATTTATATCGGTCTGTTCATTTCATTTCAGATCAACCGGAAATTACCACCGATCCCTCTGATGACGTGGTAAAAGAAGGAAAAAACACGACATTATATTGTAACGCAACTGGAAATCCATTGCCAGAAATATCGTGGGAAAAAAATGGAAATCCTATCGGCAATAATTCCAGGATCAGTTCTTCAGCAGAAAGTAAAGAGTTAAAAATAATAAATGTGTACAGGACAGACAGTGGAACATACCGGTGTATGGCTGTCAATAGAATTGGTAATGCCACCTCACGTAATGCCACGTTAGTTGTGAAATGTAAGTATTAAAAACGATAGCAATCATAATTATAATAATAATAATTATAATCATGATAGTAATTGTAATATTTAATGAGAGAACTTTACTCGCCAAGGCGGTTTTCAGTGGGGCTCAGTGACATATTTCATGAATTGTTCAAACTTCCTCAGAAGAAAGTCAGCTGGAAAGTCTGGAAAACTGTTCTGTTGGTCTAGATTTTCTAATTGCTTTACCGACTGGATAGACTAGACTGTCTATTTCCACATGTAGTTCAGTCCCATGCTAATACCTATTTACACCAGCAATACATATATAATAAAATTAAATTTACCTGTGTGAAAATCAGAAACAGATAACTAAAAACATAAACTTTTCATAGGTTCCCAAGTCGTTATTAACGTCTATTTTCAATGTGCTTAATTTTAAGTTTACAAAGATCGGTATAAGCTTCACGGAAGCAAACAGTTTTAAATCACGCTGAAAAAAAGATCTCTAAGACACGTTTAAGCCTTGGTTTGAGTGAGGTACAAGAAGGTTTTTTTGAATATTACAGATCGATCTGAGATAGTTACTGAACCGCAGAATGTTACGGAAACAGAAGGGAAGACTGTGACATTAACTTGTAATGCTACTGGAAATCCAGAGCCAGAGCTGTCATGGTTCAATGATGAACATCCGGTTAAAAGCAACAACAGGATTAGTTTGTCAGCAGGCAACCAGTCGCTGATGATAGCGAATGTGAACAGAACAGATAGCGGAAAATACCTGTGTGTCGCCCACAATGAAGTTGGAAACGCTTCCTCCAAAGTTGCCGTATTAAATGTACAATGTAAGTGAAGTGCTATGCTTGTACCTAGTGACTTAGTTTGGTCGGGCCGGGCGGAAAAATATTTGGCTCAAGGCGGACATGACATACGAACTGAGCACAGCAAGGTCCATGTCTTATGACCGAGAGCCAAGTATTTTTCCATCTGGCCCGACCAAACTCAGTCAATAAGTATTTATCGTATGACCACTAAGTGTTAAAAAATTTCAACCTAAATAGGGTGCGATAGGGAGACACACGCAGCCACACAAGCTAATAAAGTCAGGAATTGTAACTTTTCCTGTATTTTTCGAGTAAGAACAAGAAACTCTAAATTCCTTGAAAAACGCGACTTTTTTTTCTCATTTGTATTTTCCTTTCAGTTTTTGCAACAAAGCGATGTGAGGGCAGCAGGGCCGGACGGCTTTTTCCGGACCGGCTCACGTTGACCCGTCCGACCCTTAACACGTCAGCCTTCACTATGGTTTTATATTGACGGGTCTTATGATAAATGTAGTTATTTGTTGGTAGTAGAGCTAAGACCAAACCCTCATTTATCTTTCTGTGTCTTTTCTATTAGTGTACACAGGTCCGCTTCAAAAGCCAGACGTATTTCATTGGAAAGTTGGATCCTTTTCAAAATAACTAACGAAGTATCCGGCATTTTTTCAGAGATACTGAGTAAATAGGCACTAGGCTAAGATTTATATCCGTCTTTTCATTTAATTTCAGATCAACCGGAAATTATTACCGATCCCTCTGATAACGTGGTGAAAGAAGGAAAAAACACGACATTATATTGTAACGCAACTGGAAATCCATTGCCAGAAATATCGTGGGAAAAAAATGGAAATCCTATCGGCAATAGTTCCAAGACCAGTCATTCAGAGTTGAAAATAATGAATGTGTACAGGACAGACAGTGGAAAATACCGATGTGTGGCTCTCAATGGAATTGGTAGTGCCATCTCACGTAATGCTACATTATTTGTAGAATGTAAGTAATAACAACAACAACAAAAATAAAAATAACATTTAATGAGGAAACCCAACTCTTCAAGGAGGTTTTCAGTGGGGCCTAGTGAAGTACTTAGTGGATTGTTTTAACTTCTCCAATAGAAAGTCAGCTATACAGTCTATAAAACTGTCCCTTTGGTGTAGATTTTCTACTTGCTCCACCGATATCCTATATTGTGAACAGTGACAACCCTCATATTTTCGCCTTTAAAAAGTGTGGGTGCTTCTTGCAAAGTAAGATTTATAAAATTTGTAGTTAATATGCTAATGTTTTTTGCTATATGGTTGCTGGTATCCCAATAGAACGTGTCTTTTTATAATTATAGACCAAAGTAAGATCACTACTCATCCTAGTAATGAAACAAAAAGAGAGGGAGAAAACGTTACGTTACACTGCAATGCTACTGGATATCCTCCCCCTGCTCTATCATGGACGAAAGATGGGTCTGACATAAGTAACAGCTCCAGGATCAGCTTTTCAGCAGACGAAGAGCAGTTGGCAATAACCAATACCAGCCGAGTAGACAGCGGAGTATACCGATGTGTGGCGTCTAACCGTCTTGGAAATGATACATCTGGTGCTGCTTTTGTAGATGTCCAGTGTAAGTGCTGCGGAACGTTCATGAGAAAACGAGTTATTTGGGTTATTAACAAGGCTCGATAGTCCAAAAAAAAAAAAAAAGAAGAATCCTTAATGGTTTGGTCCAACCGGTGTATGAATCCCGCATCCTTTTCCTAGTCAGTTGTTTAAACGGTCGCTTTGCAGCTCTGAATCCCAGATAAATTTAATTAGGGTTGCCAGTTTTGCACAGTTTTGCTAAATATAATTTCCCGGGTTGCGACACCCATGATTTAATTCATCTGTTGGGAGGAAGAATTACGTCAAGCAGCAAACATGACTGCTGCAGATGGTCACAATTCGCTCGACTTGTCAAATTAAAGACGAAAGGAAAACAGTGAAAAGTTAAAAAAAATTGAGACGAGGGAGAAAAATAAGAAAGGCTTTGGAACAGCACAGCTATGCAGCTATTGACGCGTGAGAAGGGCAAAGCATGGGCTATGACCGTTACTCTGTTTGAGGATTGACATATCTTTAAAGTTCACTAAATTTGTACGGTTTGGTCTACTTGTACATTTCTGGTGGGAAATGATGTGCAAAATACTAAAATCTTTTTGCATGGAAACATGTCTAATAATATACATGAAAAAATTTCTCAGTTCTGATTGGTTAAGATAAATGCAGTTTTCAGTTAATTCAGTGCAGAAGAGAGTTAATTCAGTGCAGAAGAGAGTTAATCCAGTGCAAAGAAAGAAACTAACCAGACATTCTGATTGGTCAGAATGATTGGTCAGTGTCAATGTCAAGGTCAATGTCAAGGTCAACGTCACTTGTAGGGTTTGAATAAATTAATTTTGCACGTGATGCGCGCGCTTTTCTTCTAGGTAGTTATGAGAAGCTACCTCGTATTTTTTCATGTATATTATTAATAGATAATCACATGATTTTCTCGTGCAATTTGGAATAAATAAGCACTTGTAAATTTTTTCAAAGACCACAAATTGCACTCGCCCTACGGGCTCATGCAATTTTGTTAGTCTGTGAAAAAATTTACTCGTGCTTATTTATTCGAAATTGCACTCGAAATCATGTGAATACCTATAATAATTGTCGCGTATGTTTTTTTTTTTAGTTGCACCTGGAATCTCCATACCTCCGAGGAATGTCACAGTAGTAAAAGGAGAACATGTGACTTTTACTTGTTCAGTGGTGGGGAACCCGACACCCAGTGTTATTTGGACAAAGAATGGAGAAGACCTGAATGTAACAGCAAACAGTCGATTAAAATTGTCGTCTAGGAACCGTAATCGCAGTTTAGAAATTGCAGAAGTTGACCTCTCAGACTCAGGGCAATACATATGTGTGGCTAATAACAGCCAGGGTAAATTATCCTCATCTGCAGCTACCCTCACAGTACAGTGTAAGTAATATCCTTTAAATGTTTTCAGATATTATTCATTGTATACTAATAAGCCCTTGAGTGCAGTAGTATATTTTGATAACTTGGTTTTATCAACTAAGTTGATAATGCAAATTGGCCTCCCAAAAGAGTTTAAAAGCTGATGTTTCGAGCATTACGAGGGGCTAATTTGACAAAACCAAATTACCTTGTTTCTTCCATCGACGCAGCATCACAGTTTCTTTGGAAACTAACCCCCTTCATTCATTATATCATCATACCTTTGTTACAGTGTGAATCGGCTGTGAGCCTTTGTAAGATATCAGAGCAGACGTTGCCAAAAAGACTTTTGATAGTAGCACTAGTTTTATGTCTGAAGTCGTTTTATTTTACTTCATCAGAATTGTTAAAGGCGCCAATTAAATCTCTCTTTTACTTGCTCTCCATAATCTGTCCTCGTTATTAGGGGTGAAAAAAACTCTCGACTGGTAATCATTAACGATAGTCCAACTTTCTTGTTTTTATTTTGTTCTTCCTACAGATGTACCAGACCCACCAAAGGATGTCGAAGTGATCTCAAGAGGATCACGGGAAGTAAATATCTCCTGGACGGCTGGGTTTGACGGAAACAGTGCCATCCAGAACTACACAGTGAAAATCAGTGAAGATGAGCAGACTTTCAAAGATGCCATATGTCAAGGAACACTCATAGACAGTGCTTGTGTGATTTACTCCACGAGAGTTTCTATTAAAAAGCTGTTTCCTTGGACAAAATATTACCTCAAGGTGTTCGCCAGGAACGTTATTGGTGCTAGTAGCCACAGCTCCGTTGTAAATGTTACCACCAATGAAGAAGGTGCTTTTTTATATTTTGATTTCTCTTTCATTTAAAAAATTTTAAGTTGTACCTGTATTTTGTCACGGCAACGATAGCTCAAGAACTGATAAATTGATTAAGTAAGGTGTTAAGCTAAATAATATCTTGTCTTACATGTGTTTTGTGTTATTTGCTTGTTTGTTTGTCTGTCTGTTTTGCAATGTGCCTATCTCTTTGTTTTTTAATCTGCTTCTAACTAAGTCTCCTGTTCCTTCTTTAGCCACTTCTTGCGTGCTTTACAATGGAACAAAGCACAGCCAAGGCTTCTCTCTTTGTTAAACAATTGTCCTTTGTATAAAAAACTATATAATACAATTGCATATTTTTTGTGACTTCCGTCGAGAAATGTTCAATCATTTTCTTACAGTGCCAAGTTCTGCTCCAGCTTTCAAGGTGACTGCCCTCAATTCTACGGCTGTAAAAGTTTCTTGGCAGGTATTAAACCCATTTCTCTTTGCATAACATTTATAAGAGTTTATTTTTCCGCCCACCACGTTTTGTATATTATAACATATAAAACGTTGTGATATTCTGTTAATTTTTAAGTGGAATAAACAGAAGAAGAAGCGAACTTTTAAACTGTTTATTCACCAACTTACTTGGTTTTTTTTTTAAGGAAGCACACGAGCGTATACTTGTGTACTGTATCCATTCCATTGACTGGCTGTAGCGGCCAAAGAAACGTATCTTTTCCATTATTTTGTTTTTATATTCTATATCTGCGAATGATTTGGGATGAGAGGATACAATACCAAGGAATATGTTGGATGTAGTATATTGACCAGATGCTTGTGTCAAAAAAATATATCAATGTTCATCATGGAATTAGTATCAATTACTCTATGGAAAGACAAGAAATTGAAAGGAGTTTGTGGAGCCTGGTCAAATTGCTGTACAAATGAAATATCAGTTGACCTTTTTTTTATACTGGGGTGAACTATTGCCTTCTTGTCCTATAAGTACTAATTTGATATATTTGTTGATTAATTTTTAACAATTCATGTGCTTCGTAAAACGGTATCATTTTTATCATTGCAATCTAGATGCTCTCTAACCAAGATGCCAGAGGCATTATAATGGGCTATTACATTCTGTACAAGAGGAAAATTGAGCCAGAGGCATCGTGGAGGAACAGAACTGTTAACAAGGCGAATACTACGTCTTTAGTACTGGCGTCTCTAGATGAATACACATCGTATCAGTTTGCCATACAGGCTTTCAACAGTAAGGGTATAAGTAATCGGAGTGAAATTGAGGAGACGAAGACAGATGAAGATGGTAAGTTGCTTAAACAGCTTCTAGTTGCTTAGTAGATTTCTGTCGACAAAATACTCAAAGCATAGTGGGCCAGTTGTTTGAGAAATTTCAAAACCGCATTCTAAACTATCTTCAATATAGCTGAACCTTTTATCTGAAGATTTTTCTGAACAGTGTCAAGAGGGCCAAAATTTACCCTGGAATTAATATTCAATTGATCCTATCAACCCTTTTATAGAGAATACCTGAGGCCCACTAATTGCGTAAAACCGCGATTTAGGCTAGACCGCGAGTAAAAACCGGCCCACTAAGTTACATAGTCACTTATCTGAACCAAAACGCAAAAATGTTACTCAACTAGTACTTTTAAAGAGTAACTCCGACAGTACCTAAACATGATTGCTTCAAAGTCTTCGGTTTTGCGCATTTGTTGCTCTTGTTTTTATTGTTTTTTTTTTTTTCTTAAAGTGTATATGACATGAAATTTTTTTTTTCTTTTCTGCTAGTTCGATATATATAACAAACGGTTCGAGAGTTAAAAATCGTTGAAAATAATTATAAACACATAGTTTTCGTTAAACTACGCGCTAAGTTGGCTTAAAATTTGTCCCCTCGAACGCGCGGCCAAAAGGTCACGTGAACTTAACCTGTGACGTCAGGTTGTTTGACTCTCATTAGACCACTTTCATAAATGGCTGCCGGATTAAAATTCTTCTGTTTGCATATAAATTTGCCAGGGTGGCCTCGTTCTCCAGTACAAAATTCAAAAGAATACATTATCTCAAGCGAGGCCACTCGGGCAAATTTAATATTAATCCGGCAGCCATTTATGAAAGTGGTCTATGGCGGAAAAGAAGAGGCCAGTACGGAAAGGTGGACGTTATTGTGTGGCTGGGGCGCCCAACGATAGAAGCTGTACGAATACCAGCTACACACCGGGTATTTCGATGCACCAGTTTCCTGTAAATCCAACAGTGAGAGCCCAATGGGTGAAATTCGTGCAGCGGCACCGAGTTGATTTCGGCGAACCTGTTGCCAAACATGCCTCGTTGTGTTCGGCTCACTTTGAGCAAAGTTGTTACGAGGGCAGCTTGGCATTTTCGCTGGACGGTATGACGCAAGTAAAACGGAACAAAGTTCTTATCAAGGGCTCTGTTCCAACAAGACATGCAGTTCTACCAGAAGGTCCTGAAGTTCTGACAGATCGCAAAAGGCGACAGGTAAGCGTTTTCTCGTGATCTCCGATCATTAACATTAACATGTGTAAGCTTTTGTGATGTAAATAACCTATTCTGTGGTGAGTTTATAAAATTTTTGGAAGCATTGTGTAAAATGTCCGTATCTAATTGCGGTTTTGCCGAGCTGAAAGCAAACTGAACTGCTAAAACCTATACCTTAGTGAATCATCATCATGTTCACTGGAGTTTTGAGTATTGATTTATACAAGCTTCGTGATCGTTTCGAATCCTATATATAATCTTAGCAAAAGCAAGGGTGTCTTGTGCTCGATATATTTTATCAACCAGGATATTTTATGTTTTTGCTGCAGCTAAGGCGTGATGCCTTTGCAGAGTTTCATGAGTTGGAGGCGAAGAAAAAGAAGGTTGATGAGGCCAGGGAAGAATCAATGAGTCACCCTGTAGATGATCATGATGATGACACAAATGAAGAGAATCCGTTCAACATCGCAACAGATGTGTGCATGAGCCCAATTGATGAAAGTTCCGCCAGCACCAATGCCTCAATTGCTACTGTTTCTGTTATCACTCCTTTCACTTCTCCAGTTGCCTTGACCTCCACCAACAATACCTGTGCTACGCCAGTCAATACAACACCTGTTTCTTTCACAACTCCATCCCCCAACATAACACCATTGCAAGGCAGCTCTTGTGTAGATTGTGTATATAAATCCAAATTAAAAAATCAGAAGAAGCAAACTATGCGTCTAAGGAGAATAGTAAAGGAACAGAAAAAGGAGATAAGAGAGCTCAAAAGTGTGAGTGCTAAACAAAACCTATTTATGCTTTCTTGTAGCTTTGTATAATGGCAAAAGAATATCCATATTGAACTTGATTCAAGTGTTCCTAGTGCTACTCACTCTCACTAGTACTGGATCATTTATTCCTTCTTGTTTGTTTGTTATTATAGAAAGTAATTGAAACAGCGTCTGAAGGGGAAATTGATATGCAGGAGGAAAGAGGGTCCAAAGATTTCTTTATCTGGTCAAGCACTGGGAGTGATACAGATATGGCAACAGAGAATGAGGATGGGGACTGGAAGTCACAGGCAGGAGGTTCCACAGAAGCTGAAGGTACTGATGATGATGAAGAGGAAGAGAATCTCTCAGAAGAAAGCATGGAAAAAGATATCAGGTGAGACTACTATTGTAGCTTTCATTGTAATTATACCACTTGCTTGAGTGGATTGAGGCACTTAGGGAGTTATGGGAAAGGACAAGGGGAAAATAGCCCTTTTTCCCATCCATAACTCCTCATGTTCATCAATTCACTCTCATATCCAATCTTCTCTCACCCTCAAAACATATAAGTAGCTACTGGGTTTGAGTCTGAGTTTATTGTTTGTTCCACTTGACAATAATTCATTATGTAACTTGAGTATATTATTGAAAGGACTCAGCCATGCCTTTTATTTTGCAGAGTTGATCCAGATACCCCTGAATATGATGAACCCAAGTTCATTACATATTTTACAGCATGCTCCCTCACCAAATCTACATATATGTGACATACATGTTACACATGTGTGCCACATATATGTGGCATATATGTGCAACGATTGAACTTATGTAACATATATGTCACATATATGTAGATTTGGTAAGGGTGCATTTGTGGTTCCCAGGTTCCACATATATGTTACATATATGTTACGTATATATGTCACATATATGTGATATATATGCAACATGAGTGCCAAATTCCTACATATGCCACATTTATGTTACACATATGTGGCATATATTTGACATATATGCCACATATATGTGGCATATATGCCACATATATGTGGCATACATATGTAACATATATATGTCACATATATGTAGATTTGGTAAGGGCTGCTTCATATTTTCACACTTTTCTGCTTCAAGTGTAAAGAAAGCAATCCTACAGCAAGGATGAAGCAAGATGGGACCATGGTTACTGTAACACAGAGCTGTTCAAAATGCCATGGTAACTACATCTGGAAATCCCAGCCTGCTGTTCTTGGAAAATATCCTGCTGGCAATATCTTGTTGAGCTTTGCAGTCTTGATGGCTGGAGCATCTATAAACAAGATATTGCTGGTTTTCCGCCACATGGGGCTCCATGTATTCTCTGCCAGTACCTATTTTAGGCACCAGAAGTCATTCCTAGTTCCAGTTGTTCTTCATCACTGGGAAACATACCAAGCCAATCTCATCAGCAAGATCAGAAAGTTAAAAAATGTTGCTTGGACGGGGGATGGATGGTTTGATTCAGTGGGGCACTCTGCCAAATATGGGGTCTACACAATGTTCTGCACCACAATCATGAAAATCGTCCACTTTGAATTAGTTCAGGTAAGTCAAGTTCTTTTTGGAAGAATAAATTATCATCAATTGTTACTAGAAATGTAAAAAATATTAATGGAATTGTATGATATTACTGCATTGCTTTATAGTATTATTACGATGCTATTTTCAGGGTATTCTAACTGGTAGTACATTCCCAGTTACTAGATTATTATTTATTATCAGTGGGAGTTATGTTTGTTTCAAACACGATTAACATGAACGTTACAATTATAATTGTAGTGAGTAACCTTTCATTCCCTTATATTTCTCCTTTTATTACTCAGGCAAATGAAACTGGTGGCAGCCAACAGACAGAACTCGAGGGGGCAAAGAGATGTTTTTCCTATTTGCAGCGTGTTGGTCTGACAATTGCTATTTTTGTGTCTGACCGGCACAGGGGCATAGCAAAGTGGATTCGAGAGAATTGTGTCAATACCAGGCATTACTATGATATTTGGCATGTGACAAGATCATTAACTAAGAAGTTATGGAGTTTAAGTAAAGAGAAAGGATGTGAAATAATCAAATATTGGATGAAAGGAATACGTAGACATATGTACTGGTGTGCGACTTCAACAAAAGCTGGCTTTGAGTCTCTTATCATTGCCAAATGGAATTCATTTATGCGCCATGTCAGTAATAAACATGTTAATCACCCAGATCCACTCTATCAACAATGTCATCATGGAGAACTTGAACCCAGAAAGTGGATAAGAGTTGGTGAGGAATTTTTTCGTTGCTTTTGATGATATACAGTATCAGTACCCATGTGGCTACCCTTCTCTCAATCCTCCTTGTCATATTCTTTGTGTGGAGTTAAATGACTGGATGATGACACTCTTGGGATAAAGTCTATCATTTGAAATTGGCAAATGAGCTCATACATACTTTACATCCTCTAATCTCAACAATGTACAATGTAGTGTGTCATTTTAAAATTGTTCAATAATACTTTTGGTAGGCACTGCAGCATATGACAAATTGAAATTGCTGTTGACAAAGAAGATCCTTCTGAATGACATAAAAAAACTCTCACCAGATGCCCAGACAAGTTGCCTAGAAGGCTTCCATGCCACCTTAAACAACTGGCATCCCAAGTTGATTTGTTACTCTTGGTTAGGTTCTATTTGCAGGTATGTGTATGTTGTATTACAGTGACTCTCACCTAAATATGTTGCATACAATATTTTATCCTTTTCCTTTTACACTCTGTAGATGTAGTATTCCTGGAAGTTTTATGGCCAAAGTAGTGTTTTGTATTGCAGTTTTAGCTAAAAACTGTCATTTTTCAAAATGAATGGGTATGTGACTGCTAAATGTTACACATGATCTATTGACCAGACATCATGCAACATGTCTACAATGTATGCAAGTACACAAAACAGTATTTTTTATCATTTATCACATTCCCATCCCCTTAATTCCTTTCCTTGGTTCTTTCCCTTGTGTTCCAACCATTATCAAACACAATCTCATTTTCAGATTTTCATGTGTTTGCTCATCTAAAGTAAAATCTTCTAGGCACGTACTGGCAAGCTTGCATTTTAATGAAAACCTCAGAAGAGAAACCCAAACATCAAGAGATGGAAAAGATTACATTCGGGTGACTTATCCAAAATTTAAACTGGGAGAAGAGGTTGTTAGAGAGGTGGCATCCCCACCTAGCTATGGTAATTATCGACCATTATTATTTTAAAAGTACAGTGGCTACACTGAACTAAGTGTAGGAAATGTTATGCTCTTTTGTTAAGTAGGAGTCAGATCACTCTTTTTACCATGATAAGTACTACTGACCAGCATCTTGTGTAAAAGACTCTGCTTCACCTTGTTTCCTTACACCTGATAAAACACTGTTGCACGTTTTTCAAATTACGTCGACATTTTATATGAATTGGGCTGTGATCTTTTCAGGGTATGTTGATACACTGAAGAATCTTCTCTTCACCTTGCCAAAGGCAGAAATGAAGAAAGTACATGAGAAGTATGCAGCAAGGGTACCAGAACCCCTCAACCGGCAGTTCCCAGACAGAGTAAATAAAGAGGATGCTGTAAAGTTTTACCAGGCAAGAAAGGCAATGAAGAAAACGTCACTATTTCCACCAGGTTAGTTTGCTTTGACTCTTCAAAGCTCATGAAGCTCAATGTTCAAATATGACAGAATGTTCTACCTACCAACTGTCATGCAACCTTGTCCTCAGGGTCTATCTTCTTCCCACCCACTTGAACTGGGGAAAAGATAGACCTTGGGAACAAGTTTGCCATCATGGTAATGCACAATCTGATTGTCTCCACGGAGGATATCTTCTACATGTTTTTTCCATGGTAAAAGCATGCGAAACAAACAAACAAACAAACAAACAAACTAAAAATGCACTAACATAATTAAATAAATTTATTTATTTTACAGAAGCAGAGCAGGCTAAAGTACAGATGTCTATCAGTGACAATACCCCAAGCAGCAGTCAACCCACTTCAAGACGACCTTACAATTGCTCAATATGCCAAAAACCATTGCGAAGTCACAAAAGCCCTTGCAAAAAATAACGTGACCAAACTTTTGTCACAGGAAGGTTTTCTGCGTAGTACAATTTTCCTTTTTACTTCAAATTTTCCATGCCTGCATTGTACTGTACTCATCAACTTACAATATTTGCATTGTACCTACAACAAGGTGAAATTTTAAATATAGTCAAACTAGTGTGCATGTAGAACCTACGCTGTTTCTGGTTCACAGTCCATACATTACCAAACAATAGAACAAGAAACAACCACCCATAACAATCAATTTGAAAATTGTTGTTTACCGAGACATAAAACACTGTATGTGAAATTAGTGTAGAAGAATCACGTCACAGTTTTGATGATGTGTACTATGTTACTCTTTGTCATGAGCAGCAGCAAAACCTCTGGTATTTTGTGACTGGTATTCTGTTCTGATATTATGGTAAACACAGGCTGGTAGTGGTCTTCTGTTATCCCAGCCCATGTAGCCACAAAGCCACCTCGTGGTCCATCGGTATGCAACAGCTCTAATGAACCTAGAGTAAAAGGACAATGAAAATTATATGGGAAGGTGTGTAAGAATGCCCTACATTACTACAGGACCCTGCCTTTCACCTCTCCATGACACACACATTCAAATAAAAAAATATTTATGTTTACGAATTGATAATGAACTGCAGAGCATTTCTCAAGCTTACATTTTCCGACAAGCTACTTTGCAAGCAATCTTATTAGTTCCTGTTTTATGTTAGGTGAGTGCACGAGATAAAAGTCCAAGTAAATGCCAAATCTAACTTGGTCAACTTTTATAGCTTGAGATGCCTTAATTTACCCTGATTTATCTGAAGCTTAATGCTTTATGCCCACCAAAGTGATTATGCTAGTTTAAACATTGTATGTTTTCATTTCTGTTTTTTACTAAAAACGTACTGACTCGTTTTCTGACATTCCACCTCGGCGACGGTAAGTCCCTCCATCTTGGTTTCTCAACAAGGGAGCCACTTGGAGAAGAACTGCGCGGTTCGTAATCGCATGGTAGTCCTCGTGTTGTGTGATGCATTTTATCCGTTCAATGGAACCATCAAAAACCATCTTTGCAGATGAATTTGTTACCTCTCTGCAACATCGAAACTCCAGGGAACCAACTAACATCCCGGTATTACATTGCTCGCAGCGACACCTGAAGAAGACAGCAAAAATGAATTGTTGTCGAACAAAGATTTGCTATAAGTATATATACAAGGAATTTTAAAGGACCAGTTTTACTAACCAGGAATCTACGTCTACAGTTCTCTCGTATCTAGCCTCCAGAGTTGACGGGGTAAGTCCATCAACATCGGTTTCTTCGCTCGAAACGCCAGTTTCTTCGTCGTTCTCGTCCGCGAGCGGCTCATCTTGATATGGAGCTATCACACCAGTGATAACTCCCCATTCCTCTTCAGAACTGTCGCTTATTCAACAATCCATACTCTCTATAGAGTCAGACGACTCAATACTCTCGGAATCGCTGGACATTTCGAAGCGTGAAACGATAGAATTAAGCGAGTAATCACAGCGTGTTACAAGGAAAACACTGATATTTGTTGACCTTGCCAATCAAAGGATCAAACAACCTGAAGTCACGAGTCTAATTCTCGCCCCAGTCTCCGGGAACAATTTTACACAAAAATTTGGCATGTTTCGGGGGCTAAAAATTGACCAAAAAATTTGTTTCATTCATTTTAAAATCTCAAACCGTTTCTTATACACATGGAACTAGCTATCAACGAAAAAAAAAATTTCGTGTCATATACACTTTAATTTGAGAATATGAATTGTGTCCCAGTATTTTGGAGATTCCTTTGGAAGCGATACCTCTCAAAAACGGAAAAATTGATAAACCGCGATACGTGTTAGGTTTTACAGCAATTTTCAACCAAGTGCCCAAGATTTCATTGGTTTTCCTTTACTTCGTTACGTGAGTGGTCCAGAAAATTCGCGTTACTTGGTCAACCAATCAGCTAAAACCAAACGCGCTTTATCCACTCACGTTATCCCGCGCTTCGTGCAGTTTTCTTGTTTTTATTGCGAGTTCTCATTGGCTCCCTGTTACATATTCCTTGCTGTGATTATCTATCGAGAGCGATTTAGGCTCTATATCTTGTCTAGTTTTGTTTTGTTTTACTCCTTTTGTTTGTTATTTGATTTTTTCCAATATTTCTTTCTCCTTTTTTCAACTCTACATTAAGCATTCTATATGCCTTAAGCTGTCTTAATTGCATTTAGAAGCAAGTACTACAAATGTATATTTCTGGGAACGTTAAATAAGAAATAATCAATTCTTTATTTACAGTGCCACGTGCTGCTCCAGCTTTCAAAGTGACTGTCCTCAGTTCAACGGCTGTAAACGTTTCTTGGCAGGTATTTAACCCACTTTTTTTACAATAGCATTTATTAGTGTTCCCTTCTCGTTCATTCCATTATCTACCGTTATCTTGCCGTGCAAGTGAAATATTGGTTAACCTGTTGTATTAGGTACAAGTTGATATCTTTATTTGTTGATTTTAATCCATTCTTATCCTTCATAAAACGGTATTTGAGCTAGTATTATTATTTCCATCTAGATCCTCACTAAACAAGATGCTAGAGGCGTCATTCTGGGTTACTACGTTCTATACAGGAGAGTAAGCGATCCGCAGGTCGACTGGGAGAACAGAACAGTTAACAGAGGGGAAACCACGTCTTTATTGGTGGCGTATCTAGAAAAATACGCATCATACCAGTTTGCCATACAGGCTTTCAACGGCAAGGGTGTCAGTGATTGGAGTGAAATTGAGGAAAGGAAGACAGATCAAGACGGTAACTTGCCTTTCAATTGTTAAGTAAATTTCTATAATTTTAAGTGCCTGCTTAATGTTCTGTTGCTTTTTGTTTTCCCGTCTGTCTCTCATCAAGTAGATTAACTTCCAGGTTATGATGTTATGATAACCTTTGAAGGCAGCTTCTGCATATGCAAGTACTCTCCACTAACTGAAGTTCTCGAAATCGTGGCGCGCGCGCGCGTGTGTTTGCTGGAAAATATCAGGCAACGGAGACATTTGCCAACGTGTTTTGCAGTTGTAATTTTGGCGTATTGTGCTACAGTTCTCAACCTAGCGATGACTTAAAGTACATCACTTGTATTTTATTTTATGTCTAACTCCTTAAAACTGATTTTGTGCGTTTCAGTACCTTCCGCGGCACCGGAGTTGAACACCGCTGAACCAAAAAACAGTACTAGTATTGAATTGACATGGGAACCTGTTCCTAAAAGCAATTTGAATGGCATTCTCACTAAGTATGTCATTAGGTTTTCAATTGTTGATGATGAGAAGAAAATAAAGAAGAAAGTAGAAAACTATGCGTCAAAAGTGGTGATAAATGGGCTCAGAGCATCGACTAGTTACTCGTTTCAAATTTCGGCTGCAACTGTCAAAGGTGAAGGCCCATGGAGCAAACCCAAGAAAGCTAAAACGAAAGGTGAGAAAAAAAACAGCTTAATAACTAATAATGATGATTGTAATACTAATGATGATAGAAATTATTAATATTATAATAATGATAACTTCAATCTCCAAAATTATTTTGCCAAGAGCAGCGTCTTTTTGGCATTATGTAATTATTCATATAAATCGTATAAATATTTTATCATCTTTGTCTTTTCCTTAAATCTTGAACGCAAAAAAGGGGGAAAAGGTAAAATACTGCTTGAAAACAGGTCCCTATTGTACAAAATTGAAGGTTTCGTAATTTCTCTAACCAATAAAAACCACATCAAACCAGCTAAAATATTATCTAAATGAATATCATAACAAAAAATGTTTAGAACTCTTCCCTTTTTAATAATTATTTATGATAATAATGTTATTAATGATAATAATGATAATGATGATAATAATAGAAATAATAATTGTGTCAGTGGTAACTATGAACGACGTTGCGTTTCCTCTTGTAGTACGAGTGGGAGAAAAAGAAAAACATCGGAAAGAATTTTTATCAAGATCTTCTAAAATCTTGCCCATCGGGTACTGCAAAGATCTCACGAACCACCTAAATGATAATTAAAAGCAACGATACCTCCCATTAGGATGAAGTTATAATGTGAATCTTTAGCAAATGATAATAATGATAATGATGTTGATGATCATATAATTGACAAGAACAACATTAATAATGATAGTATTAAAATTAATCCTAATGCCGGTGATAAAAACCATGGTAACAATAAAGCAATGGGAAAACTTGTGTAAATGTCGATATCAATAAATTATTGGAGAAGTATACTAAACGTTATCAAGAAATATTTTTACCTATTTACCTCGTTATTCGATTTTCAGGGTTTGTCTTCTTTGTTGAACTTATTTTCTCATTCTTTGGAGTATTTCATATTTATTTACATTTTCAGTAATTTCTAAAATCTGTTTTTTGAAATTGCATTTATATGTGTTCCTCTTTGTTGTAGACCCACCCGTCCCTCCTACTCCTAGCGACATTGGGACAACTGAAGTTACTGTTGCCTTTGTGCCCAGGCAAATTTTAAGTAGTGGAACAGAAGTCAGGTTAGAATTGATTATTTCAAACATCGGTTGCTTTGTTTCGATTGTCCTAGCAGGAGGAGAAGTGGAAACTAGAAGCATCGAGATTCAACTCTTTCGTACGAACAACTAAGCTTCATTGGCTCTACGCGTTACATCTTAATATCCCTCAAATTTCCTAATCTAACAATTAATTCCATATATTTTTACCAGTTCTCATACGAAAATGTGCACCAGATAGGAGTTTAAGCCTTGT
Organism: Stylophora pistillata; assembly: GCF_964205215.1. NCBI lineage: Eukaryota > Metazoa > Cnidaria > Anthozoa > Scleractinia > Pocilloporidae > Stylophora > Stylophora pistillata. The sequence goes on from NC_142529.1 coordinate 22,765,687, forward strand.
TATTGCAACTTGCTCTTTTTTCCAAGTCGTGATATTTTCAAGTAATTCTAGAACTAACGATTAGGTCATTGCGAGCTTTTATCTGCATTGTATTCAGTTTGGTAAAGCAGATATCATTTTGATATCTTTCATTTGCTCGTTCGATAGTTGATTTTTTCAATTTCTTCTTTACTTTAAATGGAATACCGACATAACACTTCAAACGCTTTTCCTTAAACTGTTTTTTTTCTCAATATTTTTTAATAATCACTTTCAGTTACTACCAAATCATGGTCGTACCCCTAAGAAAAGGAGAAGAGCCTGGAAAATCATCAGATGAAGTCTATGTTAAAGTAACCAGAAAATATGAAGATAGAGTGGAAGGGGAACCCTACATAACGGCCGAATTTTCCAACAACAACGAGCGAAGAACAACGTTTCCTGTTGGAGATGGGGAGTACTACTCGAGAAAAGGTCATATTGAAGCGAGAAGAAAGCACAGAGCGGGTGAGTAAATTCGACCCAAAGCCTTGTAATTATGATTTTTTTCCTAATGGCGCTGAATCACAAGTTATATTGTGTTTATCTATTTTCATCTACGTATTTTCTTAACCTCATGTTGGCTTGCATCACTCTGTAATGAATGCAACATTTGAAATCGAGATGAGAAAAATAATTATTGTAAGGTAATTATTGGCACTTTAAATTACACCAGTGTGAGCCTTTATTCCATGCGATACTGAAGGTCGTTTGTATCGTCCCAATCTCTTCAGGCGAGAAAAGCATGTGGCGATCTGGACGAACACAATCATGACAATTTAACAACTTGGACCGTTGGAGTAACCACAATTCTTATCATGAAAATACACTCCACCCTTACGAAACTTTTCCGAGACTATTCGGGCCATCGAGACAATCCAGACTCACCTTCAGTTTCTAGCAAACAACGATCGGGGATCTATCAACCCAAACTACCTCTTCCACTGCCCCCCTCCTCCCTTCTGGTTCTGACAATGGATCAGGAGTCGACTTCAAGGTCAACCTCGTATGATTACATCCTTAAGGAGGGTGTTAAATTAATGGCAGGTGACATCTCAATCTGTAATTTTTTTTTTCGACTTGGAAGTCAAATCTTACACGTAATTTTGAGTGTTCTTTGCTGCATCCTCAAGATTGGTCATGCTTTATTATTATTATTGCTATTATTATTATTATTATTATCATTATTATCATCATTATTATTACTATTATTATTACTTTTTTTTTAGAATTCACCAAGTATCTTAATGGCAAGCTTGACGACGACACAGAGTATGCTGTTTTCCAGCGTTCTCTTAGCAGCCCTAATGATTATCAAAATGAGGGATTTACTCAATTCAAAACCCGTAAACCGATACCTCCTGTATTGGAACCGGAGGATAAGACCGTGATTGTTGTTGGAGTATTTATAGGGCTGTTTATAGTGTGTGTAGTTGTTGTCGGCGGAATTGTGATTGTCTGGTTGCGCGGTCGACAGCGGACCAATGAGAATGAGGTCGACGAAGACATTCCTATGGAAGACAGAGGTTATGGTAGGTTCCTCTTCACTACCTAGTATAACTATCACTAAGTTGAAATCATTTCGTTGTTTATTGGCTCTTTGTGGTCCTGCCGAAATTTTCTTTGGCATCTGTTACATCACCGTGACCACTTTCCTTACGAAAGTTAAGAAATAGTTACATCTCACCATTTCTTTTATAACATTGAGACTTGAAAACATCTTTCATTTCGGTACTGTAACATTCACACGAAAGCATTCACGTGGTAGACGAGTTGAAGCATTTCACTTTGACATACAGTTCCTCTCACCAACATCATTGTGTAGTAAAGTGTTACGCGTATGGTTGTAAAAAAAGGCAATGATTCTGTAAAACCGCTCTGTAGTTGTCAATGCCTCCTTTAAACCAATGCAAGAGCATAAGAAAATGTGTAACTATTATGAATTTCCGCCTGTTTCCATCGGAACGTACCTGTATCAATAGCTTTGGATGGAACAGAATACTGTTTGTTTCTATCTCATGTCTGTGCACTGATAGTTTTATAAATTCTACTTAGAAAACTTCGTTCCAGAAGGTGAAATATCCGTCGAGGACTTTGAAGACCACGTGAAACACCTTAACGATGATGACTTATTTTCTGTGGAGTATGGTGCCATACATCCTCGAGGAAATTTTACTTCTAAAGCCACTCTGTCCGAGGAGAACAAACACAAGAACCGTTACAACAATATTGTTGCGTACGACCACAGCCGAGTGAAATTAAATCCAATCAAAGGTGTACCAGGTTCTGACTACATTAACGCCAACTTCTTGAACGGTTATCAGAAGGAGAAGGCATACATCGCCACCCAAGGACCACTTGAACACACCACAGATGACTTCTGGAGAATGGTCTGGGAGCAAGGGACAAAAACCATCGTCATGGTTCGTGCTTTCTATTAATAAATAGTAATAAACGTAGATCATGTGCAGTTATTTAATTGCGTTGTATCCACTTACCACGCATTATGCAGCATAGCCAGAAGAGAAAGTATCGCATCTTTCCATGTCTATCATTAAATGTGAACTGTATTATGTTACATATTTTAATAACATTCGCCTTTGAAGTTCTGACCCCAGTTGTTCAGAGATTGGATAAGACTATCCTTTTACTAAATCTCTATTCAGTGGATAGCACAATACATTTTGTTAACCTGACCCTTATCCGCTGGATAGCGACTTTTCTGTTTGAGAGCACTATCCGTCCCTTGAACAACTTTGTCATGTATTATAAGCTCAGAACATTCATGTGATTACTGATTGAGGCTTTTTCTCTTTCAAGTCGCGCACCACCCCTTGCTCTCGTCCTTCGTAGATATTTTTTTTTTCTTAACACTCCCATGATAGTTAAGCCTATCGAAATATTTAAACTTTTCGCTGTGTGTCTTAAAGCTCTGTGGTTTCTGTGACATAATCCTTGTGGGAAACTGCTTATATCTCTGCGATGAGATGTTAAGTCATGAATGGTTTACCGCCCCTATCCCACCCCTTTCCTTTCCCGTACGATATCATCAGTCTTCCTTGACGCCTGGCGAGCGCCTGCTTATACTTCTAGTTGGAGACAGGCTTTGAGAAAGATGAGCTGCTTGTTGCCCAATCTCCTTTCCCCCGTCAATAACCCTACAAAGTTCACCGCGACGTGCTTGAACCATGCCCGTTAATTCCATTCTAGGTGACGAACTTGGAGGAGAAGGGTCGCCTGAAATGTCACCAGTACTGGCCATCAGAAGGTGCAGAATCGTATGGTGAAATTAAAGTAACCTTGGTGCAGACGGTGGAGCTCAGTGAATTCACCATCCGCACCATGACTCTAAACCACGCCAATAACACCGAGCAACGAACGGTCAATCAATATCATTACACAGTATGGCCGGACCATGGCGTTCCTGAGTGTCCATCTTCACTCCTCACGTTTGTGAGAAAGGCTTCTGGAGCAAATCCTCCAGACGCGGGGCCTATGGTAAGTTATCTTGTATTTGGCCAAAACGAGTCAGAAAGGATTTAATTGAGGAGTGGGGGAGGGAGAAATAAGCTAAACGTTTTATCGCGAAGCGAACGGTGAATTTTATAGTTGGAATATTACTAGTGACTTCCTTGCTAATGAAATCTGAACAAAAACCTCCCCACTAACTTTTCTCTCTGTGATCGTTATGCTGCATCGTACAACTGAGCACAGAAGATGTCTTGGCAAGAATGTTTTTGCGGATAAACTTGTGACACATGTTAAATATTGCAGTCGAATGAGAAATTGTTGCGATTTTTAAGTTCTGTGAAGGTTTTTATACGAGCTGTATTATCGTCCCTTTTGAGCGCGTGAAACAATTCAGATGCACAGTGTGATCGTCATCTTCTTCTGAAAACAAATGATCCTAGAGAGGAACGTTTTCAAAACCCACGCACATTTCACCTGCAGAAATAATAAATGTTTCTTTAGTAGTTCAGGTATATTATTAGTGAATTGTCGTTCAGGTTGTTCATTGCAGTGCTGGAGTGGGAAGAACTGGTACATTCATTGTGGTAGACGCAATGTTACGCCGCATTGCTGCAGAGAAAACAGTGGATGTCTACGAATATGTCACGTCACTGCGACAAGATAGAAATTTGATGGTGCAAGTTGAAGAACAGTACATTTTGATACATGATGTCCTGGTGGAGGCCATCCATTCCGGATTTACTGAGATACACGCAAATGATCTCAGATCTCACATTAAGAACCTCATGCAAGTGAACCAAACGAGTGGTGGGTGTTTTTTCCACAAAATACCATCACATTAATCCCTTATGTTATAAATTGGAAATAACCAATAAATCCATAATTTTTTTTTCTTGTTAACTGTTATTGTATGAACTCTAGGCTTAATGGCAATCACATAACCAGTTTATTGGAGATGCCTCATTCCACTTGTGTCTTTATAAATGTGGTGCTTTTATTTTAAACACCCCTCTAGCTTTGAGGCTTTGAAAGCTTTCTGATGAGATCAAGCTAGTCTCTATTAAGCTCAGTCTCCCTTAATGTTTTTTTTTTCAATCTCTAGCTCAATTTTGATGTCAGAGTGTCACTATTTTATGTTGTTAGGCCAAAGTGAGATGGATGAGGAGTTCATTCGGTTAGGTCGCTGCTTCAGCGCTTCTCAGTTCACAACTCAGGCTGCTAACATGGCCTGCAACGTGACCAAGAATCGTTATCCAAATGCGTTTCCTTATGATGAAACCCGGGTTAAACTGAGTGTAATCTCGGGCGTGGAAGGCTCCGACTACATCAATGCTAACTTCATTGATGGTTACATGGCCAGGAGAGCATTTATTGCAACTCAGGCACCCATACCTGACACTATTCCAGACTTTTGGCGAATGATCTGGGAACAAGAATCTTCCACCATAGTCATGTTATCCAAGGAAACAGAAGGTGGCAAGGTATGCTCAATTAACCGACAATTTATCAATAAAGCAATCAATCAATGCACTAGTCTAGGATGAGGTTACCAATCTATGTTATGGATGGTTATCTTTTACTAGGGTAAATAAAGATGTCATTTGCATTTCATTGGTAAATAAAAGGCAAATACTCTTTTGGTGATCCCTTTTATGTCGATCTTGCATGAATAAGTATTTCTACCAGTTGACTTTCGTGAGCAACTCTCTTCCGAGAGATCTCGAAAAAAGCTTTGTTTCCTTATAAATGGGGACTCCTAATGTGCAGTAAGACCTCTGATACGTGTTAAACTGTAAAAGTTTGTCGGTCCGCTTCGCCGAAGCGGTGTGTGACTGATCGCTTCGCAGCCATCACTCCTTCGAAGTTGATGTAAACGTAATTAATTAATTACCATCGATTTGATAGATGCATCCATTTCCTCGTTACGTTTGTAGGGAATAAAGACTTAAGACCACGTATCAAATCTGAATATTGATCCTAACCTGTAATAAGTTATCACAGAGGCTTGGCCTTTAGAGTCATCGCTTAAAGGAGAATAAATCCGTAAGAGTTCTGACTGTGTAGTTGAACTTTAGCTGAATTTTATCGATCTGTAAAGCTAAATCTGTATGTATACAGGTTAAAGTACACCATTACTGGCCTGCAGAGAAGCCCACGCACATTGGAACTTTGGTAGTGGAAAAGACAAGTGAGATGACCTATGAAGACTACACGATGAGAGAAATGAAACTCACCCATACCAAGGTTAGTTCTGGTGACTATTCAGCGAATGTATAGTAACTGTCTGTTTATATTAAACAGAGTAACATAGTAAACGTACCTGAAATGTGGTTGAATTTTTTAGGAAATTAGTCAGGAGTTTTATGTATTATAGGGAGATATGCACTTGGTCTAAAATTCTAGGGAGAAGAACTGGTGCCCCAACCAACATTTACATGTAATATCGAGCAGACGAGGTTTTTAGGGTTATACAAGCACGACAATGAAAATAACAACAACAACAATAACGCGTACCAACAGCCCATTTCCGAATAGGCTTTGACCTATTTTCAAAGCGGGTCCAGGTCTTTTCATATGATTATAGGTTATCATTTAAATGCAAATTAATCTTATTTTAATACAAATTGTTGAGCACCAGGCCTCGTTTGAAAGAGAGGCTAAGGTAACTCGGAAATGGCCTCAGACATTCCTAGTCTTGTTCAGAGCGATCACATGCTGCCTTAAAATATCTGTTAACAGCCTTTATTAAACGTACATAATACTTTTCTCAATATTTCAGGAAAGTGCATCGCGAGTTGTTCGTCAATATCACTACACTGGATGGCCCGACTCAGGATCCCCAGAATCAGGGACTGGTTTAATCGATCTTATTGGCCAGGTGCAACGATGGCAGCAGCAGTCAGGCAACACCAAGATCACTGTACATTGCAGGTGTGTATGTAGAATAAATATGTAAGTGTATGTTATAGTCTGGCCTAAAAAAATAATTATTCGGCACCTTCATTCATAGGACGCAAGCTTTGGTCCTGACTGCAAAATGCCCATTTAGCCTTTGTTCATTTTATTGAAGGTATTCCCATGGTCAGGTGCATTGTTTCTAGTCGTAACTTTGTCTCCCGAGTCTCCCTCAAGCCACTTTTGCAAAAAATTCAAACCCTGTAGCTATAATGGAGACTTGAGGCCCTGGAAAGATCTTTTCATTCCTAAAGAGGTTTCACCCCGTCACAAGAATCAAACTGCGCACGTTGTGATGTCACCAATATGCGCGCAGGCATGTAGATAAATCATCCTTTAAGCCACTCTGAAGTAATTTTCCAATTCTTGCTTTTCTCATGCTTGGTTTTACTCATTTTACTCATTCATCTGGTTATTTATTCAATCAATGAAAACCTTATAAACACAGTGGTGCCTTGCGTTATCCTATGCCATTGTAACTTCAACCTTAACGTAGTTCTTAAAAACAGACGCTGAGTTTATTTTCTTCTTCATCTTCATCAATCAGCGCTGGAGTGGGCCGCACGGGAGTGTTCTGCGCCCTCAGTATTTTAATCGGACAGTTAAAGAGTGAAGGTGGGGTTGACGTTTTCCAGACTGTGAAGCAGCTGAGAGCTCAGAGACCTGCCATGGTCCAGACAAAGGTATGCTAATTTTTATGAAGTGCTCAAGGAAGCTACGTTATGTTATTTTGAACACTTCCGAGCGTCGAAGTAGACCGCCATTGTTTATGAAAAAAGAGGAAGCGTTAACATATGATTCGGTTGATCCATGTAATGACTGGCTTTTGTCCTTGCTTAGAATTTAATTACGCTCTGTACTTGGGTACGAGAATGTAGTGTCAGTGATTCATGAAGGATACAAGTATTGTTTGGAACATGGGGTTAGCGCAATTTTAATCAAACGAGACTAACGTCAAGTAGATTAGACGGGTCCGAAAATTAACGGGGATGGCCGAGTCTGGCAAACATTTACATGATGGCGGATTAAGTCTATTTAGGGCTTAGAAACTTGAGGTCCCTTTAAAGTCATTGCACTGATTTAAAATATTTCCCAGCTTTTTGTAACACCATATAAAACCTTTCAAAAGACTAGTGATTTTTCATTAAAGATACTGTAAATCAAATGCACCACCCTTCATTTTTTTACTATAAGCTAGATAGGGTAATAAAGGCTAGAAAGAATAATAAAGATGAACGACTGCATGTCTTTATTTTTTTAGTGAAATTTCAACTCCTAGGACGAGTTATGAAGAATTATCCAGAAAATTCGCAAAGCTTTTTTCGTCAGTTCTAAGCAGCGACTGTTCATGATTTCTGGCGTAAACATCCTAGCTACAATTTTAACATAGATTCATGCTTTTATTAGTAAATTTTCTTTCTGTACTCTACAATGGAATCTGACTTAATTTAATTGAATATACAACAGCAAAGATTATGTTACCATATGGCTTACTTAGTGGTTTTCTCTCTTTTAGGATCAATACGAGTTTATTTACTCTGCTCTCAGTGAGTACTTAGACTCGTTCGATGCCTACAGTAATTTCTGAGCGCCGACCTGGACTCCTTTCAAACGAAGACCAATTTTCACTTCAGCAGAAGTAAATTACTTTTGTAAGCTGAGTAGAAGAAACAGATGAACTAGTTGATATCGAGTAGTTGAAACGCCATTAATACACTCAGAAATATATACCCAGTTACTAAGGATAAATATGTGATGCAGTTCAAGGCGCAGCCCGTAAATTAGGTTGTGCTGATAAAACTGCGCAACCATGGTCTTAGAACTGAACAAATTTCAGGGATTCACTGATGTAAAGTAATTTTTTTACCACAGAAAATATGAGGTCTAAGAAAAGAATTTGGGAATGGATTTATTGATCAAATTATATTGTAAGTTTTATTTGAGGTGTTATTTCATTTTTGGAGTAGCTGAGCTAATTGATTTGAAACATAAGATAACAGGTTTCTGTTACGAAGAAAAAATTAACCTGAAGGGTAAGCAAATCTTAAAAACCTAAGCAATAAAAAGAGAGTTTATATCGGCAAAACATGGATCAACCATTTTTTAAAGGAATCAGCCAAAATATTGTTAACTAATATAATTCTAGTTTTTATGCGACGTTTTGATGAACGTTGAACTGTCGGACTGTGACTCCTTCTGGCTGGATCCCCTGAGATCATCTTGTGATCTATAGAAGGAAGTAGTGTGGCTCCCCCATTTTGTAGAAAAATGATCAGCGGAAGACAGTCCAATCGCTGCATTACTGAAGCTATAGCTGCATTGTGACAATAAAAGATAATTTTGTACCATGCTCAGACCTTCAATCGTGAGAATATCAAACAAATATTCACCAAAATGGAGGAGTCTAGCGGTAGATATTTATTGAGCGGCTAGGCCGTGAGATAGACAGCCCTCGCTGGCCACCTCGCTGGTCGAGGGTTCGAGCCCCGGCCGGACCTACACTCAAGGTCTTAAAATAATTGAGAAGAATATGCTACCTCTCAATAACATCAAGACATGCGGGTTAGATATTTTAGTCTTCTCGGAAAGGGACGAATAAATGGAGGTCCCGTCTCCTGCAGGGTTAGGGGGTAGGAGACGTTAATTTCCCACGCACGAGATTACTGTGTGATGGATATCCTCCCCTGGGGTGGGATAGGTGGGTTAATAATATTCGAATGTATTTAGTACGAGTCGCTGGCTCATTGTACATCTCGAGTTGACATAAATGAACAGACAGACAGACCGACACTGAGTTAAATAGTAGTTTTATTATGTATTAGAAAAATGAGACAATATAACACTAAAGGATGATTTTACTAATTCTTCCGGATTTTAAGAAGACAAAAGCTGAATCGAACCCTGCGTATTTTTATTCAGTTTTTTATTGCTGAAACAATCGAACAGTGAAACATCTATATTAGTACCTATTCTCACATAAGGAACGTTCAAATTGCGAAATCTCCGCGGATAAGTCACTTTACTCAACCTACTTGACAGTATTCTCGACCGCCATTTTAAGGCGGATAGTGTCACGCAAAAGCTCAGAAACTCAACCTTGCTTTATCACAAGACGAGCAACCCTATCAAACTGATAATGTGTATTCAAAGATAACTCCTCAGCTGTTCTAAGTTACCCGTACGGGAAATTGGTTTTAGTATTCTACAGAGCATTAGTGGTGCCTGAAATCAGGTGAGAAACTGCTCGCTTCCCAAGTGATCAGTCTTAAAAGCCATCTGAGATCCTCTCAGGTACTTTAGTAGCACAAGAAGCTACGATGGGTGCCTGGCTGAGTGCAGGGCTACGCAAGGCATGGACCACTCTGCAAAATTTTAAAGGAAGTCTCGATTAATTCTCTCTTTCGTCTCTGTGTTATTGTGTCTTCGTTTTGTGTTTTGTGTTCCGTTCTTTGCGTTTTTTGTTTCGCGATTTGCGTTTTGTGTTGCTTTGCATCTGTTTTTTTTTATTTTTGACTAGTTATGCCCTCTCCAGTTCCTCAGAGAGAAACTTCAAAAAAGGAACGTGTTCATGACCAAATACGTTCGTAAGTTGAGGAGAGATGGAGGAGATTGGGGGCGTAGGGCGAAAGTGCCACTCTCTAAAAAAGCGATGTCTTCCAGATGTAAAACCAAGGTAGCCTCCAAAAGTCAGTAGGGTATAAATGTGGAAAGTGGGTAAGTTTAACACTCTCATCCTGTGTCAACACTTTTAACTAAGTTTAAGATAACTTACCAGAGAACATCTTCCTGAGGAATTTCCTCCAGAAGTTCCTACTTTTAAATGGTGACTGTTATTGACGTCTGTTCCAGTCATTGTACGGATTTTGATTCCACTGAGCTGTATTGTGTCACCATACGATTCTGCATGTTCTGAAGGTCAGCAGTGGTCCAACTGCAAACGAATTTTTTTTCTTACTCTGCGGCCTGGTTTGTTCGGATAAGATATGAGCTAGACTGAATTACGGAAGCTAATGTAGAAAACACTTATTGCTGATACGTACAATTATATGAATTAATATTTCACTTTTAACACAGCATAAGTTGTCAGCTAACTTACTCAGTTTCTTAAAATAAGCCCTAAGTATCATTTGGTTGGAAAACTGAACGGAAAATCTGTTCCATCGTGACGGCTCCGCGAAAATCTTCCTTCCCTGAAGCGAAATAAAGTAAACAACTCTGAGCTTATGAGGTTCATTTTAGACCTCGTCATATACAATTGTTCTGTGTTAGGTCATGTGTCGGAAAAGAGGATAAAAGTGGGCGGAGCTATTTTTTTTTAGGTAATCTGGGTTTTCAGTAATTAATGAAAGCTAATTTATCAAATAAGTAGATAAATTCATCAAACCCGCAATTCCGCGTCCTTACAGCGACGTTCTCTCAGATTTCCCTGAAAACAGTGAATGGAGAACTACCCACAATACTTTACGAGGTTGTCATGTATACTTAGAGATTTTTTTTTCCGACAACCTTTCTCGAAACAGCTGTATATGCATATTTGACCGTCAAAATTAAAACTTTCGAGGCAAAACGTGCCGAGGTTAATAAATAGAAAGCTTCCAAGATATGGGAATAAGAACCTGCTTTTACTTACCATGCTCACAATGTGAGAAAGTCAGCCCGAAAAAAAAAGTATTTTAAAATTAATTTCTTATTTGAGCTACCCATAGAATACTCACGATACTCATTTCATTAAGCTTCGCTTCATCGGTAATAGTTCTAGTTTGGTCTGCAGATCACAGAAAAACAAAGCGACGTCAAAACGTCCTTTCAGCAACGGCTTCGATCAGTTTTCTGCGCCTTCACCCACGTAACGATGAGAGACAGTGAGTTACCTCGCTATCGACATGCTTTTCATATATCCCGAAGGTACGTGTTATTGTGCATAATAGGTTGTTTACTCTCTTCTCTTCAAGTCCACATGTCCTTCTCTTCTGTTGTAGCCAACTGGATCGCCGGGTACTGTCAAATGATCAGCGCATTTGAAGACGACTCTTAAACAGCTAGGTTTGTTTTTACGATTTGAAAGCACGTTCAGTGTCATGACCACATTACTACCCTTTAAGGTAAATGAAAAGGGTATCGTTGTGTGCATGTGGTTTCTGAAGTGTAATCCGTCCACAGAAATTAACGCAAACGGGGAACAAAAAGTTTTTGCAGCACTTAAATATATCACCCTATTACTGGAGAATGTACGTACTGGCAAACCCTCAGTGAAAACTGACTGATGTACAGTGTTGCGTTAAGAATCAGAAGACAATAGAACACTGTAAAGCATGTTTAACAACAATATCAGCTGGCAAACTTTCTTGATTTTGATTAATCAAAACCAGAATTAAAGAGTCCTTGGATTCGCACTTTAAGGTGACCTCATCTGCAAAGGAGTCTTAAAGCGAGAATTTTCAAATATCTGCAAGAGTGCATTGTAAGTAGCCTTAAAATACGCACTTTTAAGTGTTTTTGAGTGAGCAACTCAAAGAGCATTGAGGTGAACACTCTTTAAGGGCTAAAAGAGCGCACTTGAAAGCGTCCTTAAGTACGCTATTTTAGGAACCGCAACAGCCTCGAAACTAATTGTAGGTTCATTTACACTTACAAGAAACCTTGAATATGAAAATCAAGGAGTCTTTTAGGAGTCTTGAAGTGAGCACTTAAAAGTGTCTTTGAAGTACGCACTTGAATTTGTCCCAAAACGCACCGTAAGTTGTCATATCGAGCGCCTTTGAGATACTTTCTAATTAAAACTCGTCTAATTGTAAATTTCACTTAAAGGAGTCTTAAGTCGCGTGTCCTTCGAAATCTTGGGCACTTTTATAAGTGTGCTAAAAAGTACCCTCACATATCAAACTCGATAGGTTATAAATCGTGTGAAAAAAGTGACACTATTTCAGAAATATATGACAGTATTCCATTCAGTCCAATTTCTGAGGGGATGAGTCACTTTGTTTTGCTGCTGATAATAGTCCAAAGATTATCAAAGAATCCTTTTTGGACCACTTACATCCACGTTCAGTTGCAGACGATCTGGACACACTTAGAGGACCTTCACCCTTTGCAGTTGAAAGCGAAACTTGGAATAAATACTCAGTAGATTCCTTAAGACCAGAAACAACCTCTCGATATGTATTCTGATCCTTAACTGGCTTCACAACCTTGGAATCCACCTTTCCATCGGAACCAGTGAGGTAAATGGTGTATCTGATGGGAATGCCGTGTATGGATTCTTCAGGAACCGCCTTCCATTCAACTTGTATGCTAGTGCTGTTCAGTGTCTGTGCTGAGACTAAAGTTGGGGCCCCAGTAGGTACTGTAACAAGACAGGACAACCACTTATTATCATTTGTCTTACATGCATTCATCATGAGGTACAAATGGAAAAGCTATCAGGCGAAGGAGTGATAAACTGATACCTTAACAGGAGAAAAGAGGAGCTTTTTAACAAAAAATTATGGCTAATTAGGGAAAGGAAACTCTGAGCAGGAGATAAATATTCGCATATAGCTGCTGCACTTGCCCCGATTTCTCCAGTATCATAAACGGTTAATACAGAAACGCAAGTAAAGGCACTCATACTGTATTTCCCGTCCCCAAATGACAATTTGTATAGTAATTTTACCACAGTAAAGCAACTCTTAAAATAGTCCAATAAATCAAAGTATCTTCAACTCTTTTCTTTTTTTAGAGTTCTGGCCGCTGAGGACTTTACCAAAAACCTTTTTCACTTACCGTCTTCGTCTGTACGGACTTTGATAAGATTACTCTGAGGTCCACTTCCTACAGTGGTAGCAGCTGAAACCTTGATGTCGTAGAATGTGTACTTATCAAGTCCCTTTAACTCAAGAAAATTTCCAGCTATTGGTACGACTTTCACCGACTTGTACTGGCCTTGTGTTACATTTTTGTACATGACAGTATAGTATATGATATCACCGTGCTGTTTGTCCTCTGGCACCTCATCCCATATAACTCTAATACTGGTCGAGCTGGTGTTGTAACCTGATACATTCTGAGGAGGTGCATCGGGCGCTATGCAAATATGAAGAAGTATGGAATAGAAAATACTTAAAAACTCGTTACTTAAGTGGTGATAAATATTCAACTCTATCCGCGACATAAGAACAAACATTTTAAGTTATTTCTGTCAATTTAGCGAAAGATGCTAGAAAATTCAACATCTTGCCGTGCGAGTTTGTCTGCTCGCAGATGATTGGTACTCACAAGCCAATCATGGCTTGCAAAATGCAGCATTCACTTTTGTGGTAAACAATAATTAATTTTCATTAAGGTAAAGTGGTGGTGTTATGTCCTTTAACTTTATAAGGAGCAGCCGTGGGTTCTAACAAAAAAATTTAAAGAGATAGGCTTTAAGATATGTCAGACGTCATTCCAACTGCAACAAAATTATTGAAACGAAAGCTGAGCGTAACTCGTATATGATTTTATTCTTGACTGTTAAGTAGTCACTTCATAATAATTACGTGAGAAAGGAGTTATTTTTTAGACCAGTGTACAGCTATTCTGTTTATGGGGACAATCTGATTTAGAAAACTATAGAAATCTACGTATACGACGTTGTGAGAGATTTGTGAGGAACTCTTCAAAGCGAAGGAATGGGAAGGAGCTGGTGAAGAGTAATAAAACATTGACCTTTTGCCAGAGTTAAGTAAACAAAAGAGGCTCACAGAAGCAGCATATCACTACTGAGCCTAACGAAGTTTCGAGTATTTCCCTCTTAAGATAGAGCTTTGGCTGATTTTGAATGGCGCAACATTGTCATAACAAAGCGAATAACTAACAAATCAGGGCTCAGTTGCCAATTGCTAACGGGGATATAACTTTGACCGAACTACAAGATCAAAGAAAGAAAAATACCACTTACTATCCTGGTCAGTAATAACAAAAATAGGATCACTATGATCTCCATTTCCTTTCACGGTAGATGCAAACAGAGTGATGCTGTAGTTAACAAACTTCTTTAAGCCTGTCAGTTCAAATTGTGTTTTTGAATAATCCACTGTTTCCCTGCCATCGTCATTCTGTGTCAGTGATTGATAGCTAATGGTGTAAGTTAAGATGACGCCATTTTGATCAGCTGGTGGAACCTCTCCCCACTGTACTAAGATGCTGGTTGAGCTGGTGTTTTGTCCTCGTATATTTGTAGGAGGAGCAGAGGGCTCTAAAATGAATAAGCACTATTTGCATACATTAAGTCTACATAAATTAACTACTGGCTGGGTATTAGACAATCCAAAAACGACCAACTTCGAGCTTATAAAGTAAAAACATAACAGCATCACCATTTGAAATAGACATGGGTAGTTTAAGAGAAAATGAAAGGATTTTGATTTTTCAAATTCAGATGGCGGTCATGAATTTTCGAAAAACGCATAATTTCTCCAAGTTAGCTGTCGCATTAAATAATAACGCTCCCAAATCACACATTATTGAATAATGAAGAAAATGAACACCAACAAGAGAAGCTATTTATTGTTAAACAAAATCTCTTCGTCAGCAACCCTAGGAAATGTATAAAGAGAGCAATAAGAAAGATATAAATAGTGATGTTTCAGTGTAAAAGCTTAAACGTGGAAGAGAGAAAGTCTGTCCAAGAACAGTACTTACTTTCCTGGTCTGTTCTAACAACCGTAGGACTGCTTTCTGGTCCATCGCCTTTCGAAGTCGACGCACGTATTGTGATGTTGTAATGAACAAACTTTCTAAGAGCTGTTAATTCCTTTTGACGGTCAGTGGGACCAGCGTCAGCAAATCCATGGTGATTTTCTGTTTGTGAGCGGTAAGTAATGGTGTAACCCGTGATGATGCCATTTCGCTCAAAAGCTGGAACATCATCCCACTCTACTAAGATGCTGGTTGAGCTGGTGTTATGTCCTTTCACATTTAAAGGAGCAGCAGTGGGTTCTGAAAGGAAAGTTATAGAAACAGACCTCAAATGAATTCAGAGGTAAAACTTTAAAAAAAGCATAAATTTAAGCTGGTAAACTTGGAGAAAGAAAAGGAAATTAAGATTGTTGTTTTGTTTTGTAGATCTGAAATTCTGAGTCTGTTTTAACAGCTCTCGAGAATTGGACGTTAAATTGGATTTTTCCGATCCTTTGAAAAACGGGTGGCACCGAAGGACCCTAATTATACATATTTATAAATTCAATCAAATACAAAAATTATCAAATTGAGAGATTACTAACTATCCTGGTCAGTTCTGACAATAATAGGATCACTGAATGGTCCGTCTCCTTTCTTCGTTGATGCAAACACTCTGATGCCGTAGCTAACAAACTCTTTCAGACCTGTCAGAGTCACTTGACGAGCTGAATAATCCACTGTTACACTGTCATTGTGATTCTCTGTCGGTGAATGATAGGTAATGTTGTAACTAGTGATGATACCATTCCGATCAGCCGGTGGCACTTCACCCCACTCGACTAAGATGCTGGTTGAACTGGTGTTACGCCCTCTCACATTCACAGGAGAAGCAGAAGGTTCTAAAATACAGAGGGTACATGTTAGTGTCACTTGCTGTGGCTGAGTGAACAGCATATCACTTTATTCCCTGGTAATCGCCTGAATTACTTTGTTAAAAAATCAAATTAAAATGGAAATCACTCACTGTCCTCGCCAGTGCTGACAATAACAGGGTAACTGAGTGGTCCGTTTCCTACCAACGTGGATGCAAACACTGTGATACTGTAGTTAACAAACTCTCTTAAACCTGTCAAAGTTACTTTGCGGGCGAGATGATCCACAGTTGTAATGTTACTGCGATTCTCTGTTAGTGGGCGATAGTTAATACTGTAACTCGTGACGATGCCATTCTGTTCAGCAGCTGGAACTTTATCCCACGTGATTGAGATGCTGGTCGAGCTGTTGCTTTCTCCAACGACGTTCGCGGGAGGAGCAGAAGGTTCTGAAGCAAATATGTAAAAACCAATTTTCTTTTGTAGATGACACTTAAGATAACGTTCCTCTCATTTCAATACAAGGTAATACGAGTTTGAGTGGAAAAATTGCACAATCAAACAGCTGAGGAAAATTATAATAATGAATAAATTTGGAAATAAACAGGATATTAATCATAGAATAAATGGAGAGGTTTAGGCAAATTATTAATTCTGAAGATTAGAAAAAAAATTGAAAACAAATTAAGTGCCTTGCGTCGATTCCAAAAAAAATTAAGTGCCTTGCGTCATTCGTTGGATTGAAATATATTCATAAAGACGCTAAGTTTTTGAGATGCAAAGACGAATGTCAAAATAAGGGTAATATTGAAACAGGTAAGTTTCTAAACAAACCGTGGTCTTGCGTTGGTGGGGTAACAAGGCAATTTGATTTTACTAACTAAGTGAAATTTTTTAACTAAGTAAACTTTGTGAAATAAACTTTGAATGAATTGAAATTGTAAATTGGCCATTGTAAAGCGTTTAAAAAGCTGAAGTTTCGAGCGTTAGTCCCTCGTTCGCTCTGAAGAAGGGCTAACAGCTTTTAAACTCTTTACGATGGCCAATTTACAATTTCAACTTAGTTGATAAAACCAAAATAACAAAAAGTAATATTACTTACTGTCTTGATCAGAACTGACAACAATAGGATCACTAGCTGGTCCGTTTCCTATCACCGTGGATGCAAACACTGTGATGCTGTAGTTAACAAACTCTTTCAGACCCAACAGAGTCGCTCGACGTCCTGGAAAATTCACTGTTGTACTGTTACTATGATTCTCTGTCAGTGAGTGATAAGTTATGTTGTAACTTGTGATGATACCATTCCGATCAAAAGCTGGAACATCATCCCACTCGACTATGATGATGGTTGAGCTGGTATTATGTCCTCTCACGTTTAAAGGAGCAGCAGTAGGCTCTGAAAGGAGAGTTCACGAAATAGGCTTTAGAATGTTTTAAACGTAATTATAAAAGAAAATGAGTTGCAGCGAATGCACAACAGGACTTGGATATGAGTTTATTCCTAAGTGATAATTTGTTAATGTGAAGTCGTGTATTTGTGATGATTACATACGAAAGTAAAGCAAGTTTCTTCGCACCTCATTATTGGTGCCAGTTCCCTAGCCCACCTCTCACCAGCTCGACAGTAGATCCAAGTATTGTGATACTGTAGTTAACGAACTTTATAAGCCTGTTAGCTTTGTTCGAAATGCTAAATACCCCACTATTTTCTTGTTATTGTCATTATGTGTCAATGATTGAAAGCTAATGGTATAAGTTAAGATGACACCATTCTGATGAGTTGGTGGAACATCTCCCCAACTCACTGACATACTAGTGGAGCTTGAACTCTGTCCATTAAAATTCATAGGATGGGCAGAAAGTTCTGAAACGAATGATCTTTGGTTTTAAACGCTATCATAATTTAGATGCACCGTTTAATGATAACCCAGAGGAAACCATTGCACGATACACGCGCTGCTCAAGTGGGAACTTATAAAATAATAGTGTAACAGATGCTGGGAGTTAAAAACTATCCCATTCATCAGCACCATTCTTTATCTTGTTTTGCTGCCATTTAAAGTGTTAGCAGTTTGTTATAATATTAATCCTGTACCTTAGAGTTTACCGTTTTCTTTTACAGTCAAACTAAGTGAAGCGTACCCCTCAGGATAACATTAGTGATTTGATTATTTGAATATTGAACCCGCTAATCGTTTAAGGAGCGCAATAACGAATTGAATATTTGTACATGGAACCCGCTTACCTTTTCAAGAATGCAATAATGGATTGATTATTTGAATATTGAACCCGATAGCCGTATTCGCTTTAAAAATGCGCGGATCAATGTTCAAATCAGAAGTCTATTTCTGATTGGATTATGCGAACAAATGATGATGGATCGGAACTATTTCAACATGGTGTCAGACATGGCGGGAAAGGTGAGTTCTAGTGTTGTGTAGAACTTCTTGTAAATGTTGTAAATGGAATGTTATCGAGAGCTTTCTTGGCACATTTACATCTTGACGAACTTTTAGAAATCCTTGTGTGTATTCATGGTCGAAAAAAATAGTTTACGGGCGAAGCCATCGCAAGACTTTTTTTATTTCGTTGATATTTGCGATCGACTGTTTTCGCAGTGTTTTCACAGTGCAGTTTGTTCATTTTCAGGATTCCTCGTCAAATAGAACAATCTTATTGAACTTCAGAAATGGCCTTCTAATTTGAACAATGATCCGCGCCTTTTCAAAACGGATACGGCTATCGGGTTCAATATTCAAATAATCAATTCATTGTTGCATTCGTGAAACGGCTAGCGAGTTCAATAATCAAAGAATCAATTCATTATTGCATTCTTGAAACGACTGGCGAGTTCAATATCCAAATGATCAATTCATTAATGTAATCTTGGGGGTACGCTTCACTTAGTTTGACTGTAAAAACAAATTTGAAATCACAATTTCAACATCCGATTTATCATTGTCATAATAGACGGCTTCTGGCTTCTACAATTTCGTTTGTTTATTTGCTTGTTTTTCTGTCTGTTTGTTTGTTTGTTTTCACGTTTTACCTTGCTTGAAGGAAAATGTAACTCAAATCACTCTAGATATTCTGTTCTTCGTTTTTCTTTCGAACTAAACACGGCTTCAAAAACTGTTTTTCGTTTTCGTGGAAGGGCGTAATTGAACACAATCTTTTCAACTGAAGATGTAAATACTACGAAAAGTTGTATGGTTCTGAACGACAGCGTCGCCCACAACACGATAATATTAATAGTAGAGATAAAATATAATGATCAACATGGTGAGACGAAAAGGCATCCGGAGGGATATTATGGCATTTATTCTGGATGAGAAATTTATATGTACTGTGATTTAAAAATCCCACTTCAGTTAGGCGATCCCATCCGCAATGTCGAGTATTCCATCAGTAAGCACCACTCGTTCAACAATTCCGAAGTGATCGCTTAAATTTTGAAAATCTCGAACTTCGTCTCCAATTATTTTGAGTAACCTTAGTGTATTTTGGGTTGAATTAGCACTACTTCTTAGCAGAGTCTTATCATCAAGAATATTCCTAAAACAAAAGTTAAAAAAATGTAAAAAGATCACATCTGGCTTTTAGTAGTCAGAAAAAAAAGAACAAACAAACATAGAAAGAAACAAAAACCAACAAAGCATAAATTAAAGTCAATAAACTTGAAAAACGAAAACAAATTTCAAATGCCTTTTTCGTGGAGTTTACCAAATTAAACGAATCTTTAACACCTCAGGGGATGATGCTCTCGTCCGTTTTAAAAGTACTAAAAGCACTTGGATTTAATTTTTCATACTTTTGAAAAACGGTTGGTACACCAATTATTCATAGTCATAAATTCAATAAAATGCAACCAATATCAAACTGAGAGACTACTCACTATCCTGGTTAGTTATGACAAAAATAGGACGGCTGAATGGTCCGTCTCCTTCCTTCGTAGATGCAAACGCTCTGATGCTGTAGTTAACAAACTCCTTCAGACCTGTCAGAGTCACTTGCTGTCCTGGGTAATCCACTGTTGTACTGTTAAGGTGACTCTCTGTCAGTGAGTGATACGTAATGTTGTAACTCGTGATGACACCATTTCGATCTGCTGGCGGCACTTTACCCCACTCGACTAAGATGCTGGTTGAGCTGATGTTATGTCCACTCACATTCACAGGTGGAGCAGAAGGATCTGAAATTGACAGGATAAGTGTCACTTGCTATGACTGAATGAACAGTATATCGCTTTGTTCCCTGGTAATCCACTGAAACACTGGGTGAAAACATCAAAATAAAATCGAAGTCACTCACTGTCCTCGCCAGTGCTGACAATAATAGGATCACTAGCTGGTCCATTTCCTATCACCGTGGATGCAAACACTGTGATGCTGTAGTTAACAAACTCTTTCAGACTCATTAGAGTCACTTGAAGACCTGGAAAATCTACTGTCGTACTGTTACTGTGATTCTCTGTCAGTGACTGATAAGTTATGTTGTAACTTGTAATGATACCATTCTGATTTGAAGCTGGAACATGGCTCCACGTGACCAAGATGCTGGTTGAGCTTGTATTATGTCCTGTTACATTCATAGGAGCAGCAGAGGGCTCTGAAATAAAACAAATAATAATAATAATAGTAATAGTAAAAACAAAATCCGGTTGTTAATCTTTAGTTAAAGGGTAAGGACAAGAGCGAGATCAGCTCTGGGAAGTGGCTGGTTTTGAAAACCCAACGCAGCACCCTCCCTTTTGAAGTTTCTTGAAAAGGTACGAACGCCGTGTTTCGGGCTAGATCATTAAAAAACTTAATACTATGTACATTTTAAAAAACGCTGAGTATTGGTCAGAGTGCATGTCCTTACATGTAAATTAAAATATAATTGCGATAATGGTTAAAATATATGGGGACCTGAAGGCACCAAATGGCCTGGTGGTAGTGGGCTACTAAGCGAAAATGGAGGCGGATATCCCATTCCACTTACGTCATGATAGCTCTAAGGATTCATGCTTTTCATTTTCAACTAAGGTATAGCTTTAGGCTTTCTTTTAGGTTGGTATTTATACTCTACGAAATACTTACTGTCTTCATTCGTTTTGACAAAAACAGGATCACTAGCTGGTCCGTCCCCTATCTTCGTTGATGCAAACACTGTTATGGTGTAGTTAACAAACTCTTTGAGACCTGATAGAGTCACTTGACGACCTGGAGAATTCACATTTGTACTGTTGCTGTGATGCTCTGTCAGTGAATGATAGGTGATGTTGTAACTAGTGATAATACCATTCTTTTCAGTGGCTGGAACCTCATCCCAGGTGACTAAGATATTGGTTGAGCTGATGCTATTTCCCCTCACGTTCACAGGAGGAGCGGAAGGTTCTGAAGTTAACAACGAGAACAAGCTCTATGAGACTTTGTCTAGGCAAGGAGTAGTCGAACAGTTCGCAGGCTTAAGGCCCACGCGAATAACGCTTGACAAGACATTTCATTCCATGGAAGATACTAAAATATCGAGTGGAACAACTGCACCTGGAAATAGGAAAAAAGCGCACAAAACTTTTCGACTGCAAAAGAGTCTAAAAATGTTCATAAGGACGCTACGGTTCTGAAACGCATAGATGAACATCGAGCCAAAAGCAACATTACTCACTATCCTCGTCAGTACTGACAATAACGGGATCACTGGCTGGTCCATTTCCTACCATCGTTGATGCAAAGACTGTGATGGTGTAGTTAACAAACTCTCTCAGACCCATCAGAGTCACTCGGCGATCTGGAAAATCCACTGTTGTACTGTTCGTATGACTCTCTGTTAGTGAGTGATAGGTTATGTTGTAGCTCTTAATGATACCATTCCGATCAGGTCCTGGAACATGATCCCATGTCACTAAGATGCTGGTTGAGCTGGTGTTATGTCCTTTTACATCCAAAGGAGCAGCAGAGGGTTCTAAAATATAAATGGGGTACAAAGCAGTTGATAATGAAATTGTCAAACACTTCTTAAAAAAAATTCGTGGCTAGAATGACGCGGTTTTCGTCTCGTCATGTAAATTTAAAGTGAACTCGTCGAGCATAGTGTGCAAAGTCCCGTTCCCGAAGATAAGGAAGTCAGGACAGCCAAATAATCGATAACATCTTATCACAGTTTTTTTTCAATAAGGAATAGACACAGCCTATATTAGGTCTGGCACTACAGTAGACTGTGAAGGAGTACTTCTGCAGTTTTTCTTAGTGTGAAAAATCCAGACATTTATTACCCGAAGACATTTTTCTTCAATTTATGTTCGACTGGAAATTGTTATTTGCCTTGGCAAAGATATGAATTCAGTGTCTTGTAAAGTCTATTGTGCCATTCGCTTTAAAGTAAACAATGGAAGAAAATAGTCAGATCAACAGACATGAAAGTGCAACCTCGGAGGCGGAATAGCTCGACATTGATGCACAAAGTCATTCCATTTGCGACCAATTAAATAACATACAAACATGTTAATAATTCTTACAGAGAAAGTAATACACTGGGTGATCCAAATTAATCAAATTTCAGTTGTTTGAAGAAAACACTTACTGTCTTCATCCACTCTCACAAAAATAGGGATACTGGATGGTCCGTCTCCTATCGCTGTAGAAGCAAACACTGTGATGCTGTAGTTCACAAACTCTTTTAGACCTGTCAGATTCAGTCGACGAACTGCATAATCCACTCTGTTACTGTCACTATGATTTTCTGTCAGTGAGTGATAGCTAATGTTGTAACTCGTGATGATACCATTCTGGTCCACCACTGGAACCTCATCCCACGTAAGTAAGATGCTCGTTGAGCTGATGCTTTGTCCAACGACGTTCACGGGAGGAGCAGAAGGCTCTGAAATAAAAAATTAGCAAATAGACCTTAATACAGCCATATGTACAGTGTACTTTACACAATACCTTGCTGTTTTTCGTTTTTGTGGAAGGGCGTAATTGAACACAATCTGTTCAACTGTAGATGTAAATACTACGAAAAGTTGTATGGTTCTGAACAACAGCGTCGCCCACAACACGATAATATTGATAGTAGAGATAAAATATAATGATCAACATGGTGAGACGAAAAGGTATCCGGAGGGATATTATGGCATTTATTCTGGATGAGAAATTTATGTGTACTATGAAAAATCCCACTTCAGTCAGGCGATCCCATCCGCAATGTCGAGTATTCCATCAGTAAGCACCATTCGTTCAACAATTCCGAAGTGATCGCTTAAATTTTGATTATCTCGAACTTCGTCTCCAATTATTTTGAGTAACCTTAGTGTATTTCGGGTTGAGTTAGCACTACTTCTTAGCAGAGTCTTATCATCAAGAATATTCCTAAAACAAACGATAAAAAAATGTAAAAAGATCACATCTGGTTTTTAGTAGTCAGAAAAAAAAACAAACAAACATAGAAAGAAACAAAAACATAGAAAGCATAAATTAAAGTTAATAAACTTGAAGAACGAAAACAAATTTCAAATGCCTTTTTCGTGGAGTTTACCAAATTAACGAATCTTTAACACCTCAAATGATGATGCTCTCGTCCGTTTTAAAAGTACTAAGGCACTTGGATTTAATTTTTCATACTTTTGAAAAACGATTGGTACTGAAAGACACCAATTACTCATAGTCATAAATTCAATAAAATGCAATCAATATCAAACTGAGAGACTACTCACTATCCTGGTTAGTTATGACAAAAATAGGACGGCTGAATGGTCCGTCTCCTTCCTTCGTAGATGCAAACGCTCTGATGCTGTAGTTAACAAACTCCTTCAGACCTGTCAGAGTCACTTGCTGTCCTGGGTAATCCACTATTGTACTGTTAAGGTGACTCTCTGTCAGTGAGTGATACGTAATGTTGTAACTCGTGATGACACCATTTCGATCTGCTGGCGGCACTTTACCCCACTCGACTAAGATGCTGGTTGAGCTGATGTTATGTCCACTCACATTCACAGGTGGAGCAGAAGGATCTGAAATTGACAGGATAAGTGTCACTTGCTATGACTGAATGAACAGTATATCGCTTTGTTCCCTGGTAATCCACTGAAACACTGGGTGAAAACATCAAAATAAAATCGAAGTCACTCACTGTCCTCGCCGGTGCTGACAATAATAGGATCACTAGCTGGTCCATTTCCTACCACCGTGGATGCAAACACTGTGATGCTGTAGTTAACAAACTCTTTGAGACTCATTAGAGTCACTTGAAGACCTGGAAAATCTACTATCGTACTGTTACTGTGATTCTCTGTCAGTGACTGATAAGTTATGTTGTAACTTGTAATGATACCATTCTGATCTGAAGCTGGAACATGGCTCCACGTGACCAAGATGCTGGTTGAGCTGGTATTATGTCCTGTTACATTCATAGGAGCAGCAGAGGGTTCTGAAGTAAAACAAATAATAATAATAATAATAATAATAATAATAATAATAATAGTAATATAAAAAACAAAATCCGGTTGTTAATCTTTGGTTAAGGGGTAAGGACAAGAGCGAGATCAGTTCTGGGAAGTAGCTGGTTTTGAAAACCCAACGCAGCACCCTCCCTTTTGAAGTTCCTTGAAAAGGTATGAACGCCGCGTTTCGGGCTAGATCATTAAAATCCTTAATGCTATGTACATTTTAAAAAACGCTGAGTATTTCCCCTCCCCCCTTCCCCAAATAAAGGATTTGAATTTGAAAAACGATTAGGTGGGTGGAGTGTGTGTTTATACTTGGAAGAGTCTTTGAATATATTACGGTTTGGAACGGTGCACACTAATTAACGAATATTTTATATTATGACAAGAAGTGAAGGCGGCGGAATGAATAGGATTAATAAATAGCTGAAATGAATAGTTGATTATACAAAAACACGCATCAAAAGTTTTCTCTAAAGAACCACTTGTCTTAAAGAGCTACAAATAGAAAGTAACCAGAAACATCCTAAACGTGGACAGGAGAGTCTATCCAAGGACAGCACCTACCATCCTGGTCTGTTCTAACAACAATAGGGCTACTGTATGGTCCATATCCTTTTGAGGTCGACGCAGCTACTGTGATATCGTAATCGACGTACTCTCTAAGATCTGTTAGTTCCTTTTGACGGTAATTAGGGTCAGCTATAGCAAATCCGTTGTGACTCTTTGTTCGTGAACGGTAAGTAATGTTGTAACTTGTGATGATACCATTCTGATCAAAAGCTGGAACATCATTCCACGTGACTAAGATGCTGGTTGAGCTTGTGTTATGTCCATTTACATTCACAGGAGTAGCAGAGGGTTCTGAAATATATGTAGTGAGAAGTACTTAAAGCCTGTATAATCAATTACATCTTCATTCCAAAGAATAGTTACAGAGCTGAGAACAGCTCTACGGCAATTTCCGGTTTTGTAAACGCACAGAAAGTAAAAAGCAACCGAAAATTACAACATTTAAGATAAAATATTTGCTTATATGTATCACGCGAAGACTTTTGATCTTTTTGTAATACTTGCTCAACTGAAATTATCGAAAAGAAATTGCACTTTCCGTTTCATTTATGCACTCAGTGGCAGCCTCGGTCAAATCAATTTTCGCCGTCTTGTAAAATCATAATTTTTCATTAGCTATGCAAGTGAACAACACGGCAAAATCATCGGATCATTAGAATTGAAACTGACTTTGATATGCAAACTCACCCCATTTGCGACGTAGTGAGCAACAAGCAAAAACGTTCACAATTTCCATTGAGAAAGTAGCTTACGAGGCTAAAATACACTGGGTGATGCAAATTTATGAAGTTGTATTATTATGTAGAAAACACTTACTGCCCTCATCTGTTGTGACAAAAACAGGATCGCTGGCTGGTCCGTCTCCCATTACCGTGGATGCAAACACTGTGATGCTGTAGTTAACAAACTCCTTCAGACCTGTTAGATTCAGTTGACGAACTGCATAACCCACTTTTGTACTGCCACTGTGATTCTCTGTCAGTGAGTGGTAGGTAATGTTATAACTCATGATAATACCGTTCTGTCCAGCCGCTGGAACTTCATCCCACGTGACTGAGATGCTTGTTGAGCTGATATTTCGTCCAAAGACGTTGACAGGAGGAGTAAAAGGTTCTGAAGTAAACCATAAGTAAATAGGGAGCTTAAGCAGTCAGGACGGCAACGCCAAGGAAGACTTCGATTAAAAAATGAATTTCTACTCTTAGTTAGAATTTTAAAAATGGCTGCATGAGCTTACTGTCTCGTACAGTGCCCCAGCTCAACCTCAGCATGACGTATAAAAGCAGCGTTGAGTTCCAAATGGAAATTAAAATAATTTGCCGTCGCGGTTTCGGTTCGCAGAAGACGCAAATTTTGACGATTTCACTTTGTTGTTTTGGATAGGACGGCTAAGAAATGTACAAAGTTTCAAAATGCACGTGCTGAGCTATTGTTCCGCCAATTAGATCTCTTGTTTTTCCACATCCTCGTTGCCGTCGCCGTCGTGGTTGCTTAAGGTCCCTAATATACCTGAAACGCCCTCATGTGCTTCACACGAGGACAAAAGTCTATCTGACTGACTTCATTGTTCAAAATTTCTCTCTGTTTCCACAGACCGAAAGAAACGGGTTCACGCACAAATTGAGGTATTAATTATACATGCAAACCATGAGTCTTTTAAAACTCAGTTCCCACTGTGGTGTTCACATCTTTGAACGGCCAAGATGCGCCTAAACTTGTGAACGTAACAACTATACGCAGAACTCCTGAGCTAATTCTATTCTGAGCTAATGCATGTCCCTCTGTTACAAAAACTTCCCTCAAAATGAAATTGGTCAGAGTGCATGTCCTTACATTTAAATCAAAATATAATTACGATAATTGTTAAAATATACTGGGACCTGAAGGCACCAAATGGCCTGGTGGTAGTGGGCTACAAAGCGAAAATGGAGGCGGAGATCCCATTCCACTTACGTCATGATAGCTCTAAGGATTCATGCTTTTCATTTTCAACTAAGGTATAGCTTTAGGCTTTCTTTTAGGTTGGTATTTATACTCTACGAAATACTTACTGTCTTCATTCGTTCTGACAAAAACAGGATCACTAGCTGGTCCGTCTCCTATCTTCGTTGATGCAAACACTGTTATGGTGTAGTTAACAAACTCTTTGAGACCCGATAGAGTCACTTGACGACCTGGAGAATTCACATTTGTACTGTTGCTGTGATGTTCAGTCAGTGAATGATAGGTGATGTTGTAACTCGTGATAATACCATTCTTTTCAGTGGCTGGAACCTCATCCCAGGTGACTAAGATATTGGTTGAGCTGATGCTATTTCCTGTCACGTTCACAGGAGGAGCAGAAGGTTCTGAAGTTAACAACGAGAACAAGCTCTATGAGACTTTGTCTAGGCAAGGAGTGGTCGAGCAGTCCGCAGGCTTAAGGCCCACGCGAATAACGCTTGACAAGACATTTCATTCCATGGAAGATACTAAAATATCGAGTGGAACAACTGCACCTGGAAATAGGAAAAAAGCGCACAAAACTTTTCGACTGCAAAAGAGTCTAAAATGTTCTTAAGGACGCTACGGTTCTGAAACGCATAGATGAACATCGAGCCAAAAGCAAGATTACTCACTATCCTCGTCAGTACTGACAATAATGGGATCACTGGCTGGTCCATTTCCTACCACCGTTGATGCAAAGACTGTGATGGTGTAGTTAACAAACTCTCTCAGACCCATCAGAGTCACTCGGCGATCTGGAAAATCCACTGTTGTACTGTTCGTATGACTCTCTGTTAGTGAGTGATAGGTTATGTTGTAGCTCTTAATGATACCATTCCGATCAGGTCCTGGAACATGATCCCATGTCACTAAGATGCTGGTTGAGCTGGTGTTATGTCCTTTTACATCCAAAGGAGCAGCAGAGGGTTCTAAAATATAAATGGGGTACAAAGCAGTTGATAATAAAATTGTCAAACACTTCTTAAAAAAAATTCGTGGCTAGAATGACGCGGTTTTCGTCTCGTCATGTAAATTTAAAGTGAACTCGTCGAGCATAGTGTGCAAGGTCCCGTTCCCGAAGTTAAGGCAGTCAGGACAGCCAAATAATCGATAACATCTTATCACAGTTTTTTTTCAATAAGGAATAGACACAGCCTATATTAGGTCTGGCACTACAGTAGACTTTGAAGGAGTCCTTATGTAGATTTTCTTATTGTGAAAAATCGATACATTTATTACCAGAAGACATTTTCCTTCAATTTATGTTTGACTGGAAATTGTTATTTGCCTTGAAAAAGATATGAATTCAGTGTCTTGTAAAGTCTATTGTACCATTCGCTATAAAGTAAACAATAGAAGAAAATAGTCAGATCAACAGAAATGAAAGTGCAATCTCGGAGGCGGAATAGCTCGACATTGATGCAGAAAGTCATTCCATTTGCGGCCAATTAAATAACAAAAAAACATGCTAATAATTCTTACAGAGAAAGTAATACACTGGGTGATCCAAATTAATCAAATTCCAGTTGTTTGAAGAAAACACTTACTGTCTTCATCCACTCTCACAAAAATAGGGATACTGGCTGGTCCGTCTCCTATCGCTGTAGAAGCAAACACTGTGATGCTGTAGTTCACAAACTCCTTTAGACCTGTTAGATTCAGTCGACGAACTGCATAATCCACTCTGGTACTGTCACTATGATTTTCTGTCAGTGAGTGATAGCTAATGTTGTAACTCGTGATGATACCATTCTGGTCCGCCGCTGGAACCTCATCCCACGTGAGTAAGATGCTTGTTGAGCTGATACTCTGTCCAACGACGTTCACTGGAGGAGCAGAAGGTTCTGAAATAAAACATTAGCAAATAGACCTTAATACGGCCATATGTACAGTGTACTTTACACAATACCTTGCTCTTAAAAATTAGCCCCGGGTATTACCAAACACTGTAAAGGATGCTTCTGGCGACAAAATAGTAAAAATGCTAGTTTAACTTACTATCCTGCGGTGTTTGCACGAGTTGGGCAACACTTGAAGGTCCATCTCCGAATACAGTGAACGCTAACACACTAATGCTGTAGTTTGTAAATTCGTTCAGATTCTGTAAAATCCTTGTTACTCCATTACTTTGTTGTTCACTGCTGATATTAACGAACTCGGTAAAGATGTAACTATTTGGTAAGGCTTGATAATTTAGTTTATATCCTTGGATTATTCCATTTCGATCATCAGCAAGGACAGAATCCCATGATACGCTGACACTTGTAGATGAAGTGGCATTTAGTGTGACTAGTTGTGGTGCCCCACTAGGCTCTGAAAACAAAAAAATAGGGGCGAAATTATTACAGACTCGTTCTTTTGAAGGCCAGTAAACTAGGTAGAGATTGACTGGTAATCTTTTTAAATTTTATATTCAACCTGTATTTAATTGTCATTAGAGTGGCTGTACACCAAATGTATTTGACCTTGTAACTATAAAAACAAAATGTCACAAGTTTAACCAAAAGGCTGCAAGCAGTCCAATAAAGATAACTCGCTCTTGGTCATACAACAAGTAAAGATTGCCTGAGGTTGTGAAAAACATAATAATAATGATAACAAAATAACTAAGTTGATAGATTGTTTAAAAAAAAGGAAAAAAGTAACACTTAAGTAACACTCACTATGCTGATGGGTAGTCTTCTCCAGCAAAGCACTTAAATTACCAACACCTTTACCGTTAAACGCCTGCATGGAAAACTCGTAAGTAGTGTGTTCATTTAGTGGTCCCACCAAAAGCGATGTCGATTCGGCTCCATCAACAGTTTTATTTACCCAGGGAGGAGTGCTGTTGACCCGGTGCAAAACATAATAGCCCAGAATTGCACCTCTTGCTTTGTCTTTCCTCAGCATCTGGGTTGTGAGGTTTAAAATACATTCATTTGATGTCCACAACTCCTTTTTACGTGCTACATAAAGGTATATTACTGTCCTTATTCCCTGAGGGCACTTCGCATTTTTGTGTAAGTTTATGCAATTGCTAAGAGCCAAGCAAAGTATACGCTGTAATGGCATGATTGGCATGAGCAAACGAAGAATTCAAAATTACAAGTTTCGTCCTGTCAAATGTATTTTCGTCAACGTGCTGTCATTTAAAGAGTTTCCGTTGTTTGATTGCTTGACGCGCATTTCATACTGCAGCACAGAATATACAAATTAATGTAGTTTACTTGTAGCTAAACTATACAATCAAACAGAGCGTACAGAATTCAGCATATCATATTTAAAGTACCACTTAGCAAAACAGTTATGTGGACAAGTAAATCAGGTTTAAAACTCTTCCCTTCTTAGTGAAAAACGCAAATGGGGAAATCAGTAAGAATAATGAGTATTCTAAGGATATAAACATTCATTTTCGGTTACATTTAATTTCTTGTAATTACCTGCCAGGAAACATTCACAGCCGTTGAATTGAGAACAGTCACAACAAAAGTTGGAGCCTCGCTTGGCACTGCAATAAAGAATCAAACAATTTTGTCCTTTATCCCAGTACTTAACAATGATTAGTGAACAAAAAATATTGCACAGGTATTAAATTAACTCTTAAGGAACTCCTTTTGATAGCTTGATACACTAGAATTGTGATCAAAACAACGTCATCAAGTCTTGTTCTTTCAAAACGGACATAAAATAATGTAAAATGTCTTTAAATCAGTTAACATCTGGAGAGAATCAGAAGCAAATACAAGAGAAAACATCAAACGAAGTAGAACTTGTGAAGTAACTTCTACAAATTTAATTATTACAATACTACAGTGTACGTCCTGATCCCTGGCCATTTTCTAGTGGTACATGTGGAGCTTCTATCCATAGCTCTTCACGTACATAGTAAAAATAGTGTAGAGAGTGAACAGTTTACCTTCTTCATCTGTGGTAACATTCAGAATATGGCTGCTGTAGCTTTTGCCAATTTTGTTTGTCGCAAATACTCTAATACTATATGTTGTCCAAGGAAGAAGACCTGTGAGAGAGGCAGTCATGGAGAGACTGGAAACCACACAGGCACTGCTTGAGAGTGATCCTTGACAATCCACATCTTTAAAGATCTGACTATCTTCACTGATTTCAACCGTGTAGTTCTTAATGTCACTATTTCCATCAAAACCAAAATTCCAAAAGATATTTACAACTCGTGAACCCTTTGAACCAACAGTGATATTCTGGGGTGGGTTGGGACCAACTGAAGAATTAAACAACATTTCAATAAACATTAAAATGTACAATTGCGTTTGACGATCATTGCACACCACATCGTTCAGAAAAACATACCTTGAATAATTACTGACGTTATATCTGAGGAATTGCCAACAGCGTTTGTCACAAAGCAGCCATAATTTGCCTCATCCTCCTTGGTACTTGATGAAATTAACAGCTGCGATTGACTTTCAGTGAATTGTGTAATATTCACTCGTCCATTATTGATCTCGCTATAATTTCGAGCTATCACAATGCCATCTTTTAACCATTGTACTTCCAACACCGGTGGGGAAGCATTATACCGGCAAGTCAGCTGGATGTGTTTGCTTATTTCAACAAATTTTGGTTCACTGCCACCAATTTTGACATCTGCTCTATCTGCAATCATGAAAATGTTCAAGTTAGTCACCAGAAATGAGAACAGTATTTGAAAAATTTATACACATTACATGTCCTCGCAGATGTTTTGGCATGTAGCGTTGCGTACAAGGCTTGTCAACGTAACAAAAAATACTCATCGACACTTCAACCAACACATCTATGGCTACAACAGGTTCTTCATGATCCATTACCTTTTTTTCATATGCATTTCTTTTAACGCAAGAAAAGCGAAGCTTACAGAGATAAGGGTTTTGTGAAGGGTCTCGCATAACACATGCAATTGCGTCAAAATGGTTTATGAGACATTAACTTGACACCAAGGGTTTCAAAACAATTCTAGGTCTGATTTAATTCTAGCAGTTGTTCTAAAATCATCGATATAAAACATAAAAAAAATGTAAAACATACTTTTCTTCTTCTATGAAAAAACTCAGGCAAGCGTGTAGCCAACCTGTCAAACATTTTTTTTACTTACCGTAAAAATTATTAAACTGTCCAAATAAACGAACAATACATATACCTTATTATGCGTTTTTATCTGTAGTATTGCTGAGTATTTCTACGAGTTGCGCCGTATTTTGACGAGACCTTAGGGCGAGTCAAAATACAAATAGCAATAAAAATTCTCAGCGATACTGCACAACAAAACGGTTGTTAAGAAATTTATTATTTCAACACGCCAAATTATTATTTCAGTGCGTGTGAATTTCGTGGATGCTCATTTACGGAGTGCGGGACAGATGTATGCAAGGCGCAACCGAATTGGAGCGGTATTTTCTTCAATAAATGATGAAATTTCATTGTCTTGCAACTGCTTTTCTTGGTTCGATTTATCTAATAAACTTGGATCAATATTCGCCAGCCATTTCGACTCTTCGTCGTCAGAATAATAATTTAAATTGTCCGCCATATTTTTCGAGACTTCAATCCAATTCGTCACTTGCGCGATACGAGAAAACTTGTCTAACAGGTTCTCTGGAGTACAAATACTCGTTTTGGGCACTATTTGCACTATACGATGCTCACAATATTGAGCTAGCTTGCAGCTCTACAAATATTTCAACTGACATCCAGCTACAAGATTTCGACTCAGCGAAGAGGTTTTTCAAGTTTTATCAAACAGGTATATAAAGGGTGCCTACACGTGACACACCCACGACAAAAGTGTGGATGACGGACCAACAATAAAACCTGCGTTGAGTACAACCAATACAGACACTGGAACAATTTCAAGTGGACACAACAAGTTTCTTCGTCTGTCCTCTGAGGAGACACGCGGGTTGATGGGGTATGCGAAAGTACTACTGGCTAAACTGATACGAGTAAGAACAGTACTTCCACATCATATATATATATCTTATTAACCAAGCGCGAGGGCCGTACTGGGAGAATATCGGCCCGAGGTCTTGACAGTACGGACCGAGCGCAGCGAGGTCCGTACAAAAAAGACCGAGGGCCAATATTCTTCCAGTACGGTCCCGAGCAAGCTTGGTTAATAAGAGATTTATTATACGATTGAAGTTCAAAGGGACGCAAGTGCGGTATCATTCGGGACCATTCGGGACAGTGCCCGGTCCAATACTTAGAGAATATTGGACCGGCAATAGAGCATTTTGATTGGTTGATTGTAGTTATTGGCCCTCTGACTGCCCGAGTCGTGTAATAAAAACATATACTGCAGTTTGAAAAATAATACTCACAGTTGACTGTCAGTTTTCCTGGAGATGAAGTGGTGCTATTTACACTGTTATTTGCAACACATCTATACTGGCCTTCATCTCCTCGCGCAATATTGGTAATTGTTAAACTTGAAGTGTTTCCTGTAAACTCAGAAATACTTTTTCTTTGCATTTTTGATATATCAATTCCATCTCTTGTCCATTTTACATCTGGTGTGGGATTTCCATAAACTGTACAATTCAGAGTTATATTTGCATTTTGCTCTTCTATTACTGTTACATACTGAGGGCTGCTGCTAAATTCAGGTTGAACTGAAAAAAAAGCAAACAGATATGTGCAGTCATGTGGCATTCAGTAAGACAATTTAATTACTTATAAATAAATACTGATTTCATCCAGCGAGATGGCTTAGTCTCATCTAGAATAAATTTCATGCAGTAACTCTCTTGTAGAGGTCAGAAGGTTTATCTAAAGCTTGTCGGTTGAACCAGTCATGTGCTTGCACAAACATTGTTACCCAGTTATTTTAATGCAAGGGCAAAAGTTTTGCTCCAGAGAAGTATTCATTTATCCTGTTGAGCACGAACCAAGTCTCAAATTTATTGTGCGATATATTAGACGTCACAATCCCCTGATCAATTGTTGTGCAAAGTTTGGACACCACTCGTTTCGCTGATGTTAAAATGAACATAGCTCAGAGAGAACAGTGCCGTATACGGTTTCGGCCCCCAACAGTACACAGGAAGCTTTGTAAGACGACGCGAACGTGTTTTTGCAATGGCCCTCCGAAAAGTTAAAAGGCAATGAGGAGCTTGCTAAATCGCGATTTATATTAGTTCTGCCTATTTTAAATCATGATGAATCGGACTTAATCGCGATTGCCATCTTTAGTGTGACTACAGCCATAGAGAGATTACTTTTGTAACTCGTGTCGTTTTCAAGCTATGTCCAAAAGCGACAAGTCCCCTTTGCCGCTACGGAAAAAAGGAGAATCTGGTCGCAATTTGCATCGGAGCGGAAACATTGTTCAGATTCAGTGACCAGAGTCTATTTCTATCGAAACGTCAGCTTTTGTAATCATTACGGTGGCCAATTTACCATTTCAACTTTGTTGATATATCCAAATTATTTCGTTACTCCCACCGACGCAGCCCCAAACAGTTTCTTTCGAAACTATCAGCCTTTATTCATTTGTATTTCTATCGAAGTTGCCGTGGGTGCTAGTTCACGAATAATATGGTCGACAGTCCATTATCAATCGCATGGCATTGCACTTCGAGCATCGATCGTCGAAAAGCTGTGTTGCGCGTCCGGTGTAGCTCTCCTTCCTGTGCCTGAGTTCTTTCCTCCTCTTCTTTCTGATTGAAGCAACTTCACTTTTGACACGAAAAGCTCCATATTCAAGCGTGTTAACCTTAACCCGCTCGACGTAACTCCTTCAGTGCAAATGTATCCGCTCTTTGCTTTCTTGAAAGCATCAGCGCCGACAGGCAAAACGGTATCAAATGGTTTGCTCCAGTTACGCTGTGCGATTGGGTAACAGCCTTCACAGGCGTGAAGTGGGAACGCGTTTATGTAGTCAAACGCCGACGCCCCGGAAAACCTGAAGTCGCTTTTTCTCGCAAAGTGTTTTCGCTTGAGCTCTGAACTTCAAAGAGATTATTCTCGGCCGATATTTGGTCAATTTTCATGAGACTTGGAAATATTGTCACAATTATGATGAACCCCAAAAGTGTGTCTGGGAATTTTGATTTTCGCATTACTTTTTGAGAATAACCTCTACATTGAATATTCTGTTCAAAAGCGCTACTTTAAAGTTAAATAATTATGAAATAGTGATTGTGCGTTAAAAAATAACACCCAGACAATTTTTAAGTTCAATATGTACAAATCACGTTCCAATAAGAGACAGAAGTTGTTGACTAAAAGCGTCGTCAAATCAACTTATCTTTCAGAACGACTCTGGGTGAAAGAATAAGCTCCCATTCTGTTCAAAGGCAAAATTTCAAAGGAAAAAGAATAAATTGAAATATCTGAAATCAGTGTTTATAAAGCTTTACGAAAATGTATGCTTTTATAGGAATAGGGCAAACAGTTTTCACGCTATTTCAGCTTGAATGAAAACGCTCATTTTCCTTCCGTGATACCTTAAGGTGTCGAAGTGAAAACGGTTCATTTTACTTTAAATCGCTTTTTAAAATAAGAGACGGGCTAGACATTGAAAATGCAGCATCCTTCCTTGTTAGGAAATACGTCGACAATAATTGCACAAAGAAGCATCGAGGTTTGTTTAGAGAAAGTTGTTAAATAATACTGAGAATGAAAAACACAATGTATTTTTTTGGTTGACAGATTGTTGGTCGTAAGAAAAACGATCCAGTCGTTCACTGCTTTCTCCCATGATTCTTAAAACTGGAAAGTAAAGCTTTGTCGGCAACGTGACAATTGCACGATCTGCTCAGCGCGGAAAATGAAATATTACTCCGCCACGAGCGGATGTATCTGTAGTCTTGACCTCGTTTATCAGGGTAATCAAAGCCTTTACCTCGGTAATTCTTTTTAGCCTTTTGCAGCATTTATTAAGGCATTAGTTGGTGTTCACACGCGCCAAATGTTTACCTAGATAAGTAAACTCTGGTACCTCGATAAAACGTTCAAGTCTAATAAAACGCACCAGACTGTCAGTCAACTGACTGATCATTCTTCCGTACTTTTCAGTTAAAGGGTATAAAGTGCAGAAATAAAATCTAATTCTTTAGGAAGAAAGACATCATAACTAGAAATAACATCTAGCTCAACCTAACAGAGGAACTCTGTATGAGCAAGAAACATTTCCTATTTGCGTTGCGTGTTCGAGGTCGCTTACAAAAAAACTAGCCACTAAATATTAACTTCAAAACACTAACGCATGATGGTAACTGATATTTTCGAAATAAAAAAGTCAACTTAACAAGCTCCTTCTCTCGCACTCGAGAGAGCTCAATCGCTTTACACGTGGTTTTTTTTAACGTGAAAATTCAATTCGTGGCCGGAGCAAACACCTGGTTTAGAAAACGGGTTAAATCAACGTTGTTGCTTTCCGCTTGAAGTCTTAAAGGAAAAGTACGGTCTAGAAAAAGTTTATCTCAATTAAAAGAATTTTTCCTCAGGAGTTCGAAAACAACTGCCATTTTGTCTAATTTGCTTTGCATTAGCGACAAGAGCGCTTCGAAGTTGCCCCTTTTTACAACTTCCGTGGTTAGAAAAACGCCATCTTGGATATACGCAATTGTGACGTAGCAATAGTCAAACTTACGCCTTTTGCTATTCATTACGAGAAAATACGCATTTATTTACATTAAAAGCCGAACAATTGCGTGCAAATACATTCATTAACGTTAAAAAACGGTTATTTGCGTGTAAATTAGATTCGATAACGATCTTTGCATTTTAATCAGCCTTTAATAACAAGTTTGGGCATTCTTACGCGTCATTCGTCAGACAAAAGAGGAAAATTTACCTTCATTTGCGCTAACATTCAAGTCATTTATACCATCTTGAAAGTCAATAGAGACAATACACAAACAATATAGTGCATAACCATTCATTAATATTTTTATCACACTGTTTGAAATTCAATAGCATTCCTAGACGGCATTAGTGTGAATAACAAAGTCATTAATGCACTCGTAAAAAAATTCAATATTTTTACATTCAATATGCAAGTAGCGATTTTCAATTGAACACCGATTTTTCCGGAACTTACATTCAGTAAATTGTGTCCAGTTCATTCGCTTTGTAAAATGTCGCGAACAAAG
Organism: Stylophora pistillata; assembly: GCF_964205215.1. Lineage (NCBI taxonomy): Eukaryota > Metazoa > Cnidaria > Anthozoa > Scleractinia > Pocilloporidae > Stylophora > Stylophora pistillata. The sequence continues at coordinate 22,802,718 of NC_142529.1, forward strand.
AGAGAGAATCGTGGGAGGATTTGAGGACGAGGAAGAAAATTATCTGATTGTATTTTCACGCAGTCGTTCGTCCCTTAACGCAAAAGAATGCGTATTTTTTCGTAATGAACAGCAAAAGGTGTACAAGTAGTTACTTTCTCCTTGTTGACTGGTTTGACCTTTTGTCAAAACAATTTCTCATACTCCCAATAGTTGAAATGAGATGAACTGTCCTGTTTTTGAATGTCAAAATACATAGTAAAATTCAAAAGGAAAAGGTGCAAGCCTCTATAAGCTACCGGAAACTGAAATATTAAAGAAAAGTTAGCCGGCAAAATGACCCGCGACGACGGCTTGCCGAACCCTGTAAAACCTCAGAACTGCCAGAACGAAGACTCCCAGCGAGATATACAGGCAGGCATGTAAGTTTTCCTTGTTGACCTTCGCTTCAAACTGAAAGCTATGCTTACCTTTTCCATATTCAACACAGCTCTCAGTTATTTATTCTACGAGTTTTTTTAAACCATTTTATTGTAAGCGAATAAATTGAAGCTCGTAATGGTGGTACACCATGTGTGGTAAATTTTCAGTCGCCACCCTTGCCCAAGACCGATTTTCAACATCACGCGCTTTACCAAGCGGTGTACAAATATGTCTTGTCTTTCCTAAATCTGTTATGAAACCATCGAGTAAATTTTTTCTACCCCAACAATCACTTTCTTCTACGGAGAAAAAACTACATGAAATTTTATACATTGCTAGCAAATTATCAAGACAAACGCGTTTGCGACTAATGCAAATTATTCTTCGTCAGGAAGGCGCCATATTTCACTATATCATATCGATTGGACACGATAAAAATAATATGAAAATATTTATGTCTTCCAACCAACTACTTGACGTAATTAGCAGTGCTTATGCTTTCAAAAGAAATCGAAAGTTTCATTTTAGCTTCAATATACTGAGGTAATTTCTAATGTAAACACTGTATGACAGAGGCGATTTTGCGGCGCGCGGCAAAATTAACAAAGCTCTACTTCTCAAAAGTCAAACATTTTAAAACGAAAAATACTGGGTTAAAGCTAATTCTAAGCAATAAAGATGAAAAACAACCTTGCAAATTAAAGGTAAATGCTGAAACAGACAAAATTTAATTCGTAACAATTAACTTCTGCCTTTTGTCAGCATTAATTTTGGCAAGTAAGTGTTTGTAATCAATTTTGTCAGTGTTTACGCATACGAAGAACGATCTTTAAGTCTATCATTTCTGACTTGTTGCATGCCAACTGGGGCTGATCTTAGTTCCAAATGGCTCGTGTTCCGTTATACACCGAAGCTGGGTTCCTGTAACTGCTAAAATAGTTCGTCTCATTCCGAGTTAGCCGTGTAAAATGAATCCGTAGCGGGCACTGCGGTCTACTCTAGCAATGTAACTATCACTCCACAACTAGGATTTCTTTGAGGAAAAAACCTTTGCCTTTCAAATCGAGTCGGTGTTCTAGTACATTTAATTCTTAGGAGGATACATTCTCGACAGTTGCCGCAAGAGAACCACTCGCGATTTCCAAGACGTGAGCGACTAAGCGGGTCGACTTTTCTTCTTGAAATTCCTTTTCTTGACTTTCTCTCAGTCTTTCTCCCCAACAGAAGTATCTCCTTCCCCTGAAGACGAGCCATGTTTCGTTTGAAACATAAATGGATGTACTACATTCTCTTGCTTGATTAAAATTCAAGTCAAGAATTCAATAGGTGGCGCCCCCATTGCCGCTGTTTTCCTTGTTTACATTCACTTCAGCAAGGAATATAATTTAGCATGTTTGACTATTGCTGCTTCATAACAAAGATAGGGGATTTCAATTTGAAAATGCCGATTTTTGGAACGTAATTGTTCGCAACTAAAACGCTTTCAGCTCAAATAAATAGCCAGTTAGGACAATTCAAGCAAGGAACTTTTGATCTAAGTAATATTTTTCTAGACCGTACTTTCCCTTTAAGAAAAATTCTGACTTTGAAAAATGAGATATTAATTTTACCTCCTTGGGCTGATGAATAAGACGCTGACAACAGAACGACGAAGAACCAGTGGTAGAGACGTTCTCTGGACGTAAAAATTCCGGCAGGAAAATGTCCATAGTTGGAAAACATGATATGATCAAAGCCGCTGTTTAGAATATTCGATCGTTCCTCCACCCAACTTCCCCTTTATACTGCGGTTGATAATGAGGTCAAGAGCTTAAAATATCGCCTGGTAACTTTTCTGCTTTATATAGCCATACAAGTCCAAAATTGTATTTCCTCTATTAAAAAAAAAAAAAAAAAAGACCCCTCTGGTCTTCCGCACGTCGCAATGTTTAGGGTTTTTTTTTTTTCTTTTAGGAGAGGAAGAGGAAAGAATCGGCCCAAAAGATGGGTGAGCTCTGTTAATTACTGCTGTTTTTCACAGCTTTTCCTGTTATCAGACGAAGGCAGAAGTTCATCTGACAACAGGAAAACACATCGACGGCAAAGCAAGCTCAAAACAGCAGAAAAAAACAATGGACACACAAGAAGTGAGTCATTCTTAAATGTAAAATGTTCACATTTCGGAATATTTGGTGTCGTAAAGGGACCATATTTCGTTGCCCACACTATTCCTTATAACGCATTAAAACTTTCAACGGTTCCTCACGTAACTTAGCACCGCTTCAAACAGCGCTTGACGCTTTCAAGAAATAATCTTTCGTTTTTCCTCGAGACGTGATCTTGGGACGCCTGTGATTTAACCGGCTATATTTAATTTGGGGTCAGAATCGAGGGTAGGGGTAGGGGGCGTAAGGGGGCGGAAGGGGACGTAAAGTAACATTTACTCCCCCACCACAGTCCCTATCCTAATTTTGGACTGCCACTCACCCCCTTAGTACAAAATTCTTCCAAGCCTTCCGCTGCTATCAAAATCAAAGATGGCGGTCATATTTCGCTAAGAAAACACTGAACACTCGCTCGCCAAAATTACGCCTGCTCTGCAGGGCTATTTGAAATACCAAAACAATTAAGTTTTAAAAACAACTGATCCAGTGTTTGACATTGTAAAGCAACTCGGAAATTTTCAGAACGCGCAAATCTATTTATCTTTTATAGTTCCACGACATTTTCCTCGGCCTGAAAATTGTTCCATAACTCACCGGTAACCGTAAGAGAAGGTTATCCTCTCTTGGTCCCGGATAAAAAGTCACTTCTCTGAAATCTGATTTGGCTCGACCAGTACGATTTCCTAACTTAAAATAGCATTTATGCTATACTTACATAACACGTTTACTACAGAGGGTTCAGAAGTGTCATTTCCAACCCTGTTTTTCACAGCACATCTGTACTTTCCACTGTCTTCTCTTTCCACATTCGTTATTGTCAACTCTTGAGAGTCACTGGATAAACTGATCCTGGAATTCTCATTTTCTTCTATTACAGATCCATCAAACGTCCAGAACATATGAAGTATAGGGCTTCCAGTAGCGTTGCAACGCAAAGTGACATTGCTTCCTTCTTCTGGAGAAACACTCTGTGGTTGAGAAGCGATCGAAGGCTTAACTGTATAAGGGAAAACAGAAGAAAATCTTACTCTGAAAGGTCTCCATCATTTCTTCAAAGTTTCAAATCTCCACTAAACTATTCGATGATGTTATTACATGGAGACTTTATAGGAAGTTACTGCTTAAGGATTTTGCAGTCTTAGAAAGAGTAGAGCTCTCCCTTCTGATCAAACCTAGATGAAGATATTTGTCTTCGACACCCTACTGCGCATATAATTAGAGTCCAAGTAAAAACCGCGTACAATGGCCTTGTGCGAAAGTTTGGAGAGCCAATTTAAACGGCAAGTATTTAATGATAAATAAGCAATACAGCCACTTTTTCATCCCCTAAATATGCACTTTACAAAACGCCCTTAAGCCTCACATGAGACACCGCTCTCAAGAAATGTTTGCTTAGTATACCCTCCATCGGATATCTTCAATTTTCTTAAGTCTCCAAAGAGTGATTACAGCTTACTACTGCCCTACCGTAAAAAAGGTAAAAAGAGAATTTGTCAACAACTCTTACACACCTTCAATAATTATCGATTTGGAGTCCGACGTACTATTAACGTCATTTGTGACATTGCAGGTGTAATTTCCACTATCCGCTAAGATGGATGCATTGATTAACAGCTCTATGAGGGTTTCATTGAAGTGCGAAATACTCAGGCGGGTGTTATTGATCACTATTGTAGAATTTGTCGAAATCACCATTCCATCTTTTATCCACTGCAACTCAGACGCAGGAGGTAGAGCCTTATGCCGACAAGTTATCTTGATATCGTCGCCCTTAGCCACAATCTGCTCTTTATCACCATCAATTGTAACTTCTGGATCAACTGAAATTTGATAAAATGATTATATTTGTATCAGCATCCTCATCATCATCATGGGCTATCAATTTTTTTATTATGTCAATTTTTAAATCATTGGCGATCCTTACAATCTGATTGATGCGATTTATCCCGAATCGTGCCATTCTTTGCTCTTAATCGCATCTTTTTCCTTGCTAATGAGAAATCTTAATAAAACTCATCAACCAATCAGAATAAAGGTCTGTTTGTGGTTAAAAAAATATCAAATTGTAGTAAAATTAAGGAAACGTTTGCAACTTTTTTAAAACCAGCTCAGTGCTGGGTTAATAAAATATTCTTAACAGGCTAAAAAACCCTGTATTGCGATTTCAAAAGGGATCTAGTAAAATGTTAATTAAACTTCGAGTCGTTCAAATCTGGTCTGAAATCATACTTGTGATTTCAAATCAAACTCGCGTTGTGCGCTCAATCACTTTTGAAATCACGCATATGATTTCGGACCAAATTACGCTCTACACAGTTCAATTAATATTTGTTATCAATTGTCCTCCGTTCACGGTACAGTTGATATTATTAATGTCTATGCAAACTGGTGTCGTATCAAAATCATGGACTATACTGAGTATACAAATTCTTAAATTAGGTTTGCTGGATAGATGGCTAAAATTGTAGAAATAGTTTGCATGCGGATTAGTAGGTTTGTGAAAGAGCAAGAACAAGAAATGGAGCGACGAAGAGAGAAAGATCGCAATTATAGGGTAAAATTTCAATGAATAAAATTGATGTTTTGGCGCCAATGTCCTTCATACATTCATCCACCAAAGTACGTAATAACATTTTAAATTTGGCTGCTAACTACTTAAAGTCAATTCCAGAGCAAATTAAAATACTCCAAAAACTGGTAGGGTTTGGAAAAAAGAAGGATCTAAGGTACAAAAAGTGACAACAATTAAAAAAAAACCTAAATAAACCAATATTAATATCAAAACTCGCATGTTTCAGAGACAAGCTACTTTTAGACTCACAATGTACTGTAAGTGTCGCTGGAGATGAAGTCGCGTTATCCAGACTGTTATTGGCCTCACATCTGTATATTCCTGCATCTGATTGTTGAACTTTTGATATATTCAATTGGTGGTTTCCATTATTGGAAGAGACATCAAGTCGCGCATTTCCTGACGCATTCAATTTCACCCCATTCTTTGTCCAAGCGACATCAGGCTCAGGGTATCCTGCCACTACGCAACTGAACACAACAGTTTTTCCTTCCACTTTCACGGCATTACTTGGAGATTGGGAGATTTCAGGGGCAACTAACAATACAAAGAAAGAAAAAGAAATTATCAGTCTCTACAAAACCAAACATGATTTAGAAGATGTTGTACGACCTGTTGGTTTTAAGCACTGCGGTATTACAAAAGAGTACGAATGAAACAGAATTTCCCAAACATTTTATAATAAACGCCAAATATACATCTTTTTATATTTTAGTCGTTTCTTGCGCCAATGAGATTTTTTCTCTCCTTTAACAATTCGTAACGCATCGTAAACCAAAGGTGAACTCACATTGAACAGTGACTATGGCGGCGTGGGAGGTAGCATTATCAATCTGGTTACTCGCCACACACTGGTATGCTCCGTTGTCTTTCCTGCTCACATTCGTTATTGTCAGCTGCTCGTCGTCTGTCGACAAATGTATCCTCGAGTCGTCCCTGGGATCTATAACAGATCCATTTTTCGTCCATGATAATATCAGAGAGCTTCCAGAAGCGTTGCAAAACAGAGTAAAGTTCTCTCCTTCCTTTACTGGAACAGCTATTGGGTCCTTTTCGATGGTGGGCGTAACTGCAGAAACGGACAAAGGTTTGTTATGAATGAAAAATCTGTCTATTATTATTTTTTTTTTCTCTGGAGCTAAAATGGTTAAATCTTTTCTTTTTTCTCCATGGTGTTTTCAGGAGCTGGTTATTCAATCTTAGGACTTATTCTCACCCTTATCCCTACCTGTTTCATTAAATGTAACTTCAAGTCGAAGCAAAACGGAGATATCCCCAGAACACAGGAGTGTAAAGCACATTTGGATTTTTCTGGAGAACAAACCGATACTGGGGTATAAAATCTTTCCAAAAGAAAAAAACTAGCAAAAGCAAAGGAAACCTCGTGGATAGTTAATTTTAGAAATGGATGACATGATAAGACCTTCTCCTTCTAGAAATTTCATGTTCGTGTCCATTTTAATACCATACCTTGAACGATAATCGATGTTCTATTCGAGGAGCTGCCAACAACATTTGAAACATTGCATGTGTAATTTCCAGAATCTTTTAAGGAAACTGCCTTGATTGACAGCTGAGCTTGGCTTTCATTATAATGTGAAATATTCACTCGTGACCCATTCGGGGGCGCAGTGAGGGTTGATGCAATCACAGTCCCGTCTTTTATCCACTGCACCTCAGACGCGGGAGGCAAAGCGTTAAAGCGGCATGTCAGCTGTAAATGTGTGCCATTTGCGACAAACTGAACCTGATCTCCATCAATTGCCACCTCTGGCGAAACTGCAATTTATACAGCGTTATAAAGCAACTTTTCTTTGTTAAAGTGAGAGTCAATACAGAATAACCGCAATTTGCCTACGTCCCTTATATCAAGAACTTCAAACTGAGGAAAAGGAGCCAAATGGTAAATTTGACAATTCAATTAATTCAAAATCCTCGGCAAAGTACCACCAAAGGTTGACAGGCTTTGCAAGAACCTATATCTACATTTTTGCTGGTGGTCAACAACGAACTGAAACCATAATGAAACTTTTATTACTCGGATGTTTCGAAAAAAACTAAATCTACACTCACATTGCACAGTAAGAGTGGCTGGAGATGAAGTGGAGTTACCCAATATGTTATTGCCGACACATCTGTATTTTCCAGCATCCAACTGTTGAACATTTTTTACTGTCAAACTGTGATTTCCACCCTTGTAAGAGAAATTTAATTTTGAATTTGCTGCTATATTCAATTCAACGTCATTCTTTGTCCAAGTAACATTAGGCGTGGGGTAGCCTGCTACCAAACAACTGAACACAGCAGTCTGTCCTTCCACTTTTATGGTGTTACTTGGACCTTGGGATATTTCAGGCTTAACTGGTAAAAAAAAAGAAAGAAATGAAAAATAAGAATTTGAATTCACTGCAATTTCAAACGTATTTCACAAAATATTGCATCACTTGTCACTTGCCTTTCCATAACCATGCAGTTATGATTGGAGTAAAAGATAAGTGACCAAGACATAATCAACCTTTTCCTTCAAAACTCAAAACATCAAAGCCTACATAAATACGTTTCAGATCATCAAAACTGGCAATTAAATTATCCCAATGTAACAAAACTGAAGAGCAAATAGTTTTCAAGTTAACTTGTCGCTGGTGGTTACTTTTTTCCGGTGGAATAAAAATCGTTGTCATTTTTTTCAGCTCAAGATGGCAGTTATAAATACTCTGACTGAAAAAATTGAACTCTCATCCATAACCCTGAAATGCCCGTACAGCGTCTATCCGCTGGGAAAACGAGCATCGTGCAAACTGTGGGTCAGAAATCCTCATAACGACCAGCTCACAAGAGAAGGACAATAAAAGTGATCTTCCAAAAATGTTAATCACCTAAGAGCGTTAAATATACTCGATTTTCAATTTCTTTATTGTTCACGTCAGATATACATTTTCTGTAATTTAAGATTTGAGATTACTTGTAACCATAACTGCACTCACATCGAACAGTCACCGTGGCGGCATCGGAGGTAGCTTTTCCAACATTGTTGCTCGCCACACACTGGTAGGCTCCGTTGTCTGTTCTGCTTACATTCGTTATAGTCAGCTGTTCGTTGTCTTCTGACAGACGGATCCTCGTGTGCTCACTGGGATTTATAACATATCCTTTTTTTGTCCAAGATATCGTCAAAGAGCTTCCAGAGGCGTTGCAAAATAAGGTCAAGTTTCCTCCCTCGTTGACTGGATCAGCTTGTGGGTTCGTCTCGATTGAAGGCTTTACTGTAATAGTGCAGAAACGTCATTTATAGATGCAAAGCTTTTTTATGGATTCTATAGTGGCTCAGCATGTGTCAATTTTTACCTTGCTTTAAGGCACCTTCTCAAGCCGATTATTCACTTTTATGACTTAATGCTCACCCTTACCAAAAGTTGGGGTTTACGTTTACACGTGCGATCTAGATTATGTATCTCCTGGAATGGAAAATCTCCTGTTAAAAAAGAAAATGACTTTCGTTTTAACGGGATATTTCTAAAAAGGTGTTGAAATAACTTTTTTGACTTAGGTATGTGTGTATGTGTGTGTATGTGTGTGTGTGTGGTGTGTGTGTGTGTGTGTGTGTGTGTGTGTGTGTGTGTGTGTGTGAGTGTGTGTATGTGTGTTTTTCTTTTAACATTTTTTTTTTTTGCCTTAATTATTGTTGTTGTCTTTTCTTTTTCATCTGAAGCCGTTCCTGAATAGCACTGAAATGACTTTTTCAACTTAAATGTAATTTTTTCATACTCATGAGCGCTCAGTCAAAAATAGTATCTGCACCTGTGAAAATAGGTTCGCCTTGAAGTCTCAGGGAAACACGCCCATGAAGGTCTTTCAATGTCAGTCGATTTTGGCCTTACGGTTGAAATAAGGTCTTATATTGGACCATAAAATAGTTCCATGACATTTACATCGAACTTTCGTTTTTGGTCATTGGTGGCCAAGAAAGGAATAGGCGAAAAATAAACAAAACAGAAATGGATTTATTACACTGTTTTAATACCACAGTACAGATGTTGTGTTATTTGATTTTTTTTTTATCTGCTGAGTTTACTGTGAGCTTATTGAGACACTTGTTTCCACAAGACAAGACTAAAGTGGCAATGAAGTAATTTGAGTATATCAACAAAGTTGAAATGGTAAATTGGCCACCGTTACGATTATAAAAGCTGAAGTTTCCAACGTTAGCGAAAGCAGCCCCAAACAGTTTCTTTAGAAACTATCAGCCTTTATTCATAAAGTAGGAATGAGACAAATAATGCTGCGCAGCTGTTGCACTTTACGTAGTGTACGTGTAAATCTTGTACTTACCTTGTATAACGATCAAAGTAGAATCCGTTGTTCTATTTAATCCATTTGTAACATTACAAGTGTAATTTCCAGAATCCTGTAAGGAGGCTGAGGCTATTGAGAGCTGCGATAAACTGTCATTATAATAGATTATTGTCAGTCTTGATCCATTTTTGGTCACAGTAGAATTAATGGCAATCACCTCTCCATCTTTTATCCACTGCACCTCAGACACAGGTGTAGAAGTGTTATATCGACAGATCAACGTGACATTCTCGCCTTTAGCTATAAACTGCTCTTGATCACCATCAACTGTAACTTCAGGCTCAGCTGAAATTTAATTAAAACTCTTTTTTAGTTTCAAGAGGAGGGGATTTGGGTCTATTGAAAAACGCAAAATCGTAGAAAAAGGTTTGGTGGCTATTCGAGATCAGCAAAGGCGCATAATTGCCGCTCAGATCGAGGAGAAACCGGAACTCAAATACGAAAACCGAAAGCCACATCGGATACCAAATCTGAAAAACAATCGTTATTTTCGAATAAAACCACAAACCAAATGCTAAAGAAAGAAAAATCTGCAAACCTCAATGGCCACCATAACCGAAAAACTGAAATTTTTTGGTACGCAAGAAACCGAAAAACTGATCGAAAAATAACCAAAACCGCCAGACCGCAAATTCCAATGCCCTCTTTTCAAAGTGACATTCACCAAAGCCACTGGGGTCGGTCCGAGCGTCAAGATCTCGAACCAAATATTTTTCCTTTCCGGCCTTACATATTACATATTATTCTACTACTAAATAATTTTACCAAATAAGGTCATGAGAACGCGCAAAAATTTAAGTGAGTTATAAACCAAGCTTCTCCGGTCAAGTTGACTGAATATTAGCCAAGTTCTATTTTCGCATTTTTATAGACCGAGACGAAGTCGAAGTCCATAAAAATGCGAAAAAAAGAACGACCATAATTCTATTTCAATTTTTTTCATGCAAGGGATCAATGTGGGCAATCTCGAACAAGCGAGATGACCCCATCTTGCCCGCTCGGGTAGCCAATCAGAACACAGGATTCGCTTCATCTTGCCCACAGGCGCTGCGAGCGATGTAAAAACCCACGGTATAACACTGTTTAAACAGGGAAAAATGCCACACTAAGCGATTCAAACTTTGAATTTTCAGTTTTTTGTTTCTTTTGATCATATCTTTAAAAGAATACAATTTTTAAACGCGAAAAGGTTTTTGTTTGTTCGTGATGCCACTTAACGGGTTGGTGATGAAACATTCATCCTCAGGGATATTAGCCAATATTGCTGCCTTACGTTCGCTCCTAAAAAGTTAATTTGATCATGTTTAGGAAACGTGCAGATGGTTCGGCAACGGAGAGTAGCAATTACAATTTTTCTCGTTCTACTCCTCATTTCTTGATCAAACCAATAGAAAAACTTTGCAAAAATTTCCGTCTGGATTTGAAATAAATAATTTTTTCTCAAGTGCACAAAAAGTGAAAGCAGGCGGCGAGAAATTCCATTTTTACCGTTCGGCTGAACTGTCGTGGTTAGCCTTTCCATTTTGATGTCTTCTCGATTTTTACATGTCATTAAAATCAGTTTTGGGTTAAAATTACTTAATGACGTTTCTAACAGACTCGCGGGTCGTTTACACAAACCAAAGTCCATTTGCAGCCTTTCTTTTACGCTTGATTACTTTCGCATTTGCAGTTATCTTTCCGATTTAACCCCTTCAAATTTAGTTCCTAAGCAAAAATTTCCTCAATTGTCTGATGGTTTTTGCTGTTTATTGATCCAGTTAAGTTCCCCATCATTTAGTTTCTTTAAGATTTGTTAATCTTACTTGCAAGGAGAACGTCAAGCTTATTAACCAAAGTTAGCCATGTGCAACTCGTTGATAAGTGCTTTTAGGACACATTCAAATGCAAAATCTTGTATCATAAGGGAAAGAAAAAAATATACATTGCTTTAAGAACTGTCATCTCACTGCGGTGCCTACGTCATTTTCTTTAGGACTGAAGATATCTTAAGTGCCCTACTGTCCTACCAAAATATGACAGCGACTAAAAAAAAATCTAACCTCGACAAGCTTATTTAGATAGTACTCTCTCAATATTTAAGGAAATTGTTTATAAATGCTGTTCTAGATTGGGTCAAGATTAATGACAGAATGTTTTCATGAGGAAAAACATGAATTGATGTAATTCGATACGTAGGGCTTTCTTTATAATGCGCGTTTAGATTTATTAATACGTTAAGTAACGTTCTCTTTAATACCGTAATGAAGTACTTCGATTAAAAGACAAAACTGAAAAAAACAAGTGTCTTCGTATAGTCTTGAACTGAATCGTAAAACCTTTGCGGGGAAAAAAAACCGACAAACGGAATAATCTGCAAGAGCAGAACTGAATTCAAAATTCCTTTGAGTCATTCAATCGTAAACCACAAAGCTCGATCTATATCAGTCATAAAATATGTGAGATTTCACTTATCAAGGATGGTCAACGTTGGTGCCGTGTTGCGCTTAAGATCCAAAGATTCAAGATATTTAACAAACAATAAAAACCGTTTTTGTATTCATGGATATTAGTGAAAAGCTACAGCTGAAACAAGTCCTGTTAAACGCACTAACAAATCCAATTCGCTTAACTGACCAAGTTATCGTCTTTCCAATTATGAACAGCAAATTGAATAGAACAGAAGTGCAAACGAAATTTATCTCCCAAGACTCCACATCAAACAGACCTCGCGGGTCTCACATAAGACACAAGAGTTCCCGGAAGTTTTTTCATAGCGATCAAAGGAACATTATTCAGGCACGTAGTTCTGAAACTAATAACGAAGTAGAAATACGACATTACATTATTTCGAATGACAAAGTGCCCGTTGAATAAGTGGTACAAGGCCTAACATTTAGGTAGCACGTCATTTTTTCAATTGAATACGGATGCATCAGCTTCGCTAATTGCGTCGCAGCATGGACTTACTAAAATGTATAAAGGCTGATAGTTTCTAAAGAAACTGTTTGGGGCTGCGTCGGTGGGGGTAACGAAATAATTTGGATATATTAGCCCTCCGACGAAGGGCTAACGCCAAAAACGTCAGCTTTTGTAATCGTTACGGTGGCCAATTTACCATTTCAACTTTTTTGATATATCCAAATTATTACTAAAATGTACTCGCATAGTTGAGACAACTAACCTTGATGTATAAGAACTACAGTAATTAAGAGTAGAAAAGCTATACGGACAACCATTTCCGCACCGTGCGATCGCCCGTTGTTCTTTTTACTTTAAAGAGCACAAGGGTAAATTTAATTGCAGTGTGATGCAAATTTTGTAAAACAACCAATTAGCCTAATTGGCAGACATACACAATGATAAATGCATGTTATTAAAATGTTTCAGTCGAGATAAATTTTGGGTCGATCCGCAATGTTTAATTTAAAATATCTGTCAACACATAACATTCATCAGTGCGAATGTTTTGTCCTGTAAAGACAAAATATTTTGCAAAGAAGCCGTTGTCCTTCATTGGAGGATTACAAACTTTTTTGTCTGTGGTACTTTGAATTGTTTTCGAGACAAGCATAACCGACAAGTTCCGATTCTTTCTGACCTCTTGTTCTAAATATTTCAATCAAATACCTCAAACGATCACGTTCAACTAAACGAGCTACGCAAATTATTTAGATCCGAAGATATAATCTTTTCAAAAGACAAACCGATCTCGAAATGATTTTACGAGAAATAAAATAAAACAATGTACCGACGCATAATATAACTCAAAACTTTTCCTTGCGGAAATATCTCAATAGATATGATCTACAAATCATGGAAGGTTTGCTGAAAATATTCATTTTTTTTTCTTGGAAAAGAGAGCATTTTACTGTTTGAATGAGTGACTCACACCGAAAGCGAAGCGAACAAGCTGCGAAATACGATATTTGGAATCATTCAACAGAATGATGGAACTAACGAAAGTTACCCCCTTTAAATTTTGATGATATGATTAATGCTATCGTCATCATTAGTGTTAACACTATTATTTGTTACTATTTATGATTGGTTGAACACTTACTAGACCATATATTTTAAATCATCTTTTTCTTGTGGAACAGGATACTAATAATTAGGTGGGATACGACCGGTTTTCTGTTTTGAATGAGAGATAAATCTTGAGCAACACGATCTTATAATAATAATAACAATAATAATAATAATAAAAATAATAACAGTAATAATAATAATAATAATAATAATAATAATGATAAAGAGTATTTCTATGGCGCACAACTCCAATAAATTGCCCGTGGTGCTTTACAACAAATAAAAATGAATCATAAACAAACTACATTTACTAACATTCACTAACAAACATTTTAAAAAGATAAGTTTTCAAAACGCTTTTAAAGTGCTACTGAAACATAATTTTCATATCCGAGATTTTTGCAATATAATAGAGTTTGAACGTTATTTGCAAACGCTGTGTACTTTTTTTGGGCCAACGCATAGCGGAAAGTACATTTTTAACCATTCGAAGTTGACCGGCTGAGATCAAAATTGGCGGCCATCTTGGCGCGGCCAAAACAGCCCTGTGACGTCACTGGTTGTGTACTTCTGTGAAAGAAGGGTAAAAGCATGGAGTGTGGCTTGCATGTTGGGAGGCCGATAAAGAGGATTTCGGGCAAAATGCCATCCTCGTCTTATTCATCGGCGGCCACATCGGCATCTTGGCTATTTGCGGGAGGTTCGCCCGGATAGGGAGCAAAATTCCCGACTGATACCGAGAACGAATCTCTACCAGTCTATTTAGTTAATCGGAAACTGACGAGATCCACAAGATTAGGATCGAAACCGTGGTCTTGCTTGACCATCTACAGAAAATGTCGAAAGACATTATAACTGTAGATGGGCTACTAAACGCCCCGAGCCAAAGCAATGGCATTCAGAGAATGAAGGAAACATGGAAGCCTCATACGACACCGCCACTGAAGATGATCTACTCAGCAAGTCTGAGGATAACGAACAAATCCCGGTTCTGTCCTCGTGTACCGGTTCACAAGAGCCGATACAAAAGACCGAACAATACACATCAGCTAACCAATGACTCTTAAACAAAGAAAGAACAATACACAACAGCTAACCAATGACTCCTAAACAAAGAAAGAACAATACACAACAGCTAACCAATGACTCCTAAACAAAGAAAGAACAATGATAATTCCCTTGTGAACCGGTACACCAGGACAGAACCCAAATCCCTCTGTACCAAATGCCTCGCAGAACATGCCCAGAGTCCCTACAATATAGGGCGAGGGCCAAAATAAGAGCAGACGAGGATTTCAAAAATGAGATAAAGCAAATCCTTAACAACGCGGAGCAAGAAACAGTAAAGGCGATCATGTGCTTCTATGAACGTGAAATCGGTCGTTTTAATACCGAAATAAAGAAAAGAAAACGAACCAAAACGGCTGGAACAGTGAACACTAAGAACTGTAGTACGATCGAATCAGCGCGCGTGACGCAAGCCGAAAGCAATCAAGACAACTTAACGATCGAGACAGTCAAAAAAATAGCTGTACATCTACAAAGGCGAACGATTCGAAAAAGGCGCAATCCCTGATGTGCGTACTCAGTGCCACACATAAAGCAAATTCTCATGAAAAACTGGCATTTAATAGAAACACAACCACTACTGAGCGAACTATCCAAAAATCATACTCGTGAGGGCTAAACTTTGAATAGGCTACTCTAAACACACGCTTGGGAGTCGTGTAGGCCTGTCAACCGCATTTTACGCCACCATCTTCGTCTTCGCTACTGGAGACAACTTCGCTTCGTTCAGAAGAAGATTCACTTGACAAAACTTCAATATCTGCCATCTCCTTCGCCCACGAATACAAACAAACAGTGAGTGAAATAAACCACGCTAACGGAGTGAACACAACAAGTGACGTCATCAATCCATTTCGCTCGGTACCAGGGCCCGGACATGGTTTTGTGTAAAATTTTTGATTTGAACGGTTAAAAAAGATATCTTTCGCTTCTTTTTGGCCAAAGCAAATTATCTCATGATGATCAGCATATTCAAAACTACAGGTTAGAGCAAAAATTTCAGATACGAAAATTTCGTTTCAGTAGCACTTTAAAAATGTCAACAGAAGAACTCCTACGTTTTGAAAGAGGCAAAGAGTTCCACAATCTAGGAGCGCATACTGCAAACGATCGATCTCCATAAATTCGCATTTTTGAAGATGGCTCTACAAGGTCGCCATTGCTAACAGATCGCAAAGAATAAGAGCTCCTACGATAAGTTGGAAGATCGGACAAATAAGACGGGGCCTTACCATTAAGAGATTTATAAACTAAAAGAAGAATCTTAAAAACAATACTTTCATTTATTTATTTATTTAATCACTTCACCAGAGTGTGGTGAGGGTCGCACAACAGAGCGAGGCTCCAAATTAAGTGCGCCCTATATCCCATCAATCCCACCCCAGGGGAGGACATCCATCACACAGTAATCTCGTGTGTGGGAAATTAACATCTCCTACCCCAACCCTGCAGGAGACGGGACCTCCATTTATTCGTCCCTATCCGAGAAGACTAGAATATCTAACCATTTCTTGATGTTATACGATGCCTAATGGGAAGCCAACGCAGATCAATTAAGGCCGGAGTAATACAAACTAGACGCGCAGCAGAGTTCTGAACAGATTGTAATTTAGGAATAAGGAACTTACGAAGTCCATAAAGTAGAGAGTTACAATAGTCAAGTTTGGAGGTGACAAAAACATGAACAACCATTTCAGTGGTTTCGCGGGTCAAATACTTTCTAATTCTCGAAATATTCCTAAGATGATAAAAGGAAGACTTGCAAACATCAGAAATATGTCTTTTAAAAGACATAGTATCATCGAAGACAACGCCAAGATTGGAAGCGGCTTTCACTGGAGCAACATCAACATCCCCAACACGGAGACAGGAGAGCGACGGACAGGAACGATAACTGGAATGAATAACTTCCAAATCCTAGTTATTTCCAGTGTTTAAAAATTGCGTTACAACAGTAATCACATAGTTATTGTCAGTGGAAAGTGGAACGAATACTGGGATTCACCTATGCGAAAACGCACAGAAAACGTAGGATTTTCCGCAGGCAAAACACGGGTAAACGTTAGTAAATTGCCACGTTTTCCGTGAATTCAACGTTTGTTTTCCGTACGGTGAACGCTAGTTTTTTTTGCCGTGGACGAACGGGAACGATAACTGGAATGAATAACTTGCAAACTCCTAGTTATTTCCAGTGTTTTAAAATTCCGTTACAACAGTATCCACATACAGTCTTTGACTTTCTATTTTATAGTTCTCAGGGAGGTTCATATTACAACTATAAAAATTAATGAATTTGTTTGGATGTTTTCTATTCTCACACACCAAAAAAATTGAGCAAGATAGAAATTAAATTTGTCGCCGGATTTAGTGCTTTTTGCTCCCAACATTTCGGTCGCAGAAGAAAATGCTGTTTTTCATCAGTCGTATCATACCAAATTTGCCATCGTTCATACTGTGTTACTGTTGATCGCTTCGCAAAAAATCAAACCGACCCAAAACTGAAAGACCAGTTTTCAATTTTCAAATTCTGCAGAGCATCTGGGCCGTTAAAAACAGAACAAAACAAAACAAAAAACAAAAAACAAAAAACAAAAAAAAAAAAAAAAAAAAACAATGCGAAGTATCAATTACCTTCTGTCTTATTGTGGATATTTAATTTCATGATTTTTTGCTGCTGTAGCTCTGCTGTCGCCGAGATCACGCCCCTTATCTTCGTCTGGCAAACAAGCGCATTTCGTAAATAGGCGTTTATCTACAGTTTTTTTTTTTTTAGAAAAACAAAGCCCTCTCTCATAATAATGTAATTGTAGGTCTAAATACGAACTTTTGACAGCCTCTGAATATTGCAAAAAAAAATAACTCTTTTGATATCCCACAAGAACATTAATCGTTTTAAGATTATTACTGATGATATATGTTGATTTAAACTGTCTGTCGACCGCAGACTGGGAACGAGTGCGTAACAACCGTGCAGCCGCGCTTTTTGGCGGGAAACTCTAGAATAAGACATACAAGTTTTATCTAGTCACTACTTAACAGTTAGATTACAAGCTCGAAAAATCTATTGCTTGATAGTTGATGAAGACAAGCCCAAACTAACTATCACCTATTGCAATCGCAAACTGATAATTTAATTGATTCAAGAATATAGTTATAAGTAATGATAACTTATAGGGGTGAACTGAAGAACCTTACTGTTCCTCTATCGGTTTATTCTCTAGGCTCCAATAATGATTAAACTACGCTTCTTTCAATTATAATTTTCCAGTTAATTATAAATCATTTCCTTTTTTTATTGCAATTCAATTTTTGAGACTTTTGTTTGAGACAACTGGGCATTCGAGTCCACTTTTCGATGGAGTCACCGTTAAACTTCGGACCTTGCTCGCCTCGCAAATTTAGCGGCTCCGGTTTTATAGAAGGCAGTAGCCATAACAATTCTTTCGCTATCATGAAACAGTCATTCGTTATCTGAGTAATTATCAATGAAAGATAGTCCGAGAGTCATCTGAAACGTGGATGTCCGAAATCCATGCATGTAACGCACGTGGGACAACTCCCATGTTTGACACTCAGAAATGAGTTTGTTTTCTTCACTGGTTGAATTACTATCAACAATGACTTTCGCTTAGAGTCGTTTGACACTTTTAAGAAACATTTACCCAAATCTCCTAAACCAACTCATGGCCAATTTTATATAATAGTGCACTTGTTTAATAATGATGCTATTTTCGGCTTTTCCGGTTGCGATCCAATTCCTTAACATATAGATTTTATAGTTCTGACGGAAATTCATATGTAAAGCAAGGAAAATAAAAAATTTAGCTGGGGTATTTACAACTACAGTGTATAATACACGAAAGTATTGAGTCCGATCAAAATAAAATTTTACCATTTCGTACACGTGGTCGTCGTTCGCAACATCTGCGCTTCGTAAAAAGGCTGCTCTCAATTTTTCGTTTTACATCAAATTTCTCATCATTCATATTTTGGTGTCTATCGATCGTTTGACTAAAAATAAACCTAACTAAGCAAAGAATCTTCTCTGCCCCTGAGCTGCCATTTAATTACACAGTCGTTCAATCCAGCACAACAATTATCATAGTGATACGGTATCACTACACATGGCGTGCAATTAGATCTATAAACTTGATCATTTCATAGCTTACCTTCGATGGAGAAAACACAGAGTGTACTCAAAATTATAAGTCGAGCTAACCAATTCATCGTACGGTCTATGTTCGGCGTCCCTCGAGTTACTGTAATAACAGTTGTGTTCAGACGACGCTTCTTTGAAGATTAAAGTTGAATATCTGCTCAAGCCGCAGAGCATGTTTCATGTCAAGAGACGACGCTGTTTAGACGTAAGGTATGAATTACGTCTGATCTGGGTAATCATTAATCTGGCGGTCACGCGCATAAGGCCCAGTTCAAACGTCGAATTTCACATGTGCCGAACTTAACTCCTATTTTAGGCCCGGTTCAAACGTCGAATTTCACTTGTGCCGTACTTAATGCGAGAGTTAAATGCGTGCGAAGTGCGAGTTTGAATCAATTAAATTCGACAGTTTTAAATCAAATGCGACTTTCGCTGTATTTGCGACTCAAACAGTCGAAGATTCGACTTAGGTTCGACTATTGACTCAAATGTCGCATCTCACATGTGCCGAACTTAATGCATGAATTATAGGAAATGATTATGATTCATTTATTACCTACAACTCGCCAGGAATTATGTAAATGCCATGCGCGAAAAAGCAAAAACAGCGCAAAAAATGGTGGGAGACGAAGGAATTTGTAGTTCTTGCTTTGAAAATACAAAATATAGTTGCTTTACATGTAGTAATTACTTTTGTATAAGGTGTTCGGTTATTGAAAACGAAGAGGTCATGGAAAGTAGGAAAATCTGTGGCATATTGTGGGTCGTGTTTCACTGAAATGATGGAACGTAAATCAAGTTAGAGTATCATGACGAAAAGCTAAGATGGCGAAGCAGAAACAAACAGCAAAACAAAAGCATCAGTTAAGCAATTAAGCAAATGCTCAATGTATAGGTCTTCGTCTAGCATATAAGTTGTGCGCCTGGGAATATTGACAGCGAACAGAGTTAAATTCAACAGAGTTGAATTCGACTTTTGAATCAAATGCCGTAGTTAATTTTTTTTACTCGACTAGCCCAGTTTAAAGGTCAAACTTAACGCCTAGTTTAGTTGACTAAAATAGTTAGAAACACGACCCATCTTACAAATTTCAGGCACTTTTAATGACAAACTGTTAGGGAGAAGCTCTGTGATTTTTATCGTTAAGGTCTTACTTGTATATTTTCTTCTAAATATATAGTCTAAACAGCTAAAATATTTCTTGACGTGTACATTGTGTGCATTCTTATTTACCTCAAGCTAAATTTGTTAACTTTTATCGTTTGCAATCCGCGCATAATTCTTCAACTTTTTAAATGCCTTTTGTTTCATTATTGGGTGTTAATTTACCCAGCCAAACTATTTCTCGATTATCGACAATTTTCATGAGCCATAAAACAAATTCACCAGCCTCAACTGTTTAACTTAAAGAGTGAGTTTGAGACTGAGTTCCCATGTAACCCTATCTGCCAAGGCAAAACACGAGAGAAGGGCGGAAATCGACCCTAGACCCGCCTAGGCGTGAATCAAGCTTTATAATTTTGCGTTTTGTTCTCAGCATCATGATTGAGACAAAGTTCGATCATTTCTACCGTTAGACGAGAAACTCGCCAGCCACAAATTTCAAGACGAAAGAACTCATCTGTAAATTTTACCCTAAAAAAAAAATTAACTCTATACATCGTTAGCATCCTTCATAGAAAAACGACAGGAAATTCAAATAATCCGATTTTATCAATTGACTTTTACTACAAGTTCCTATCACGTATACTTCAGGTAAATTCACAAATTAAGCTCGCCTTTCTGTAAAATCCACGAGTCACATATTAATTTTTGCCTTAATCACGCGTCACGTTTAAACCCTTTTCCACACCTTCTGCATAGTCTTTACTTCACCTGTTTCACTCCAGGAATAGGCCATTTTACAGTTGTGTACTTACAGCCAAGCCTTTGATTTGGAGTGAGGCTGAAGGTGACCTTGTTGTGATAGAGACCAGTATCTAGTTGGCGTGATAACAAAGAAATTTACATTTGAAAAACAGCAATGTCTGTATCACAACAAGGTCACCCTTAGCCTCACTCCAATTCAAAGGCTTGGCAACTAAGCATGCAACTGTAAAATGGACTATTAAAAACAATTCTGCATAGTCTTTACTTCACTTGTTGTACTCAAGGAATTAAAAGCAATGAATGCAATCGATTACCTGACTCTGCATCTTGAGACAACGAGTAACCGTTTATTTATCAAACAACAAAAACTTTGAACATATGAAAGATCATGCAAAATAATCTTGGAGCTAGTGGGTTTTATTAGAAACTTAATAATAATAATAAATAATAATAATAATTTAATATTTATCTTGCGCAAATTAACATGTGGATATGATCAAATGCGCATCAAAACACTTTTCGAGGGACTTTGGTCGGACTGCATCAGCAGTTTACAAACAATCGAAGGAAACTTATTTGAAGACGCCCACTCTCCCCAATTCCCAGTAAACAGGCCAGACCACATCCCAGTAATCTCGTGAGAGGGTTCTTTAACGTCCCCTGCCTAACCAAATTGACTAATTACTAGATCCAGGAGACGGGACCTACGGTTTATTCGTCCTTATCCAAGAAGACTAGAATGTCTATCCATTTCTTGATATTATAGAAAGGTAGCGCATTCTCCTCAGTTATTTTAAGACCTTGCGTGTTGGTCCGGCCGGGGCTCGAACCATCGACCTCGACCTCCCGCACAACAGTCCAGCGCTCTAACCAATTGAGCTAACCGGGAGGCGGGGTCCTAAACTTAGGGTCGATGTGGGGGGCATTGGGATTTTCGCTTTTGCGGTTTTGGTTCATTTTTAGATCGGTTTCTCGGTTTTATACCAAAAATGTCGGCTAGTCGGTTTTGGTGTTCATTGCGGTTTGTGGTTTTTCCGTTTTTCGGCGTTTGGTCTTCGTCAAAAATACTAATAAGTTTTTGGATTTGGTACCCGATGAGGTTTCGGTTTTTCCTATTTAGGTCCGGGTTTCTCTTCGATCTGAGCAGGAATTATGTACCTCCACTGACCTCAAATAGCCGGAAAACCTCTGTATACTCCACTTGTCACCCCTGTATCGGATCGATTAGGGTTTTGATATCTCGGATGTGAAAAGGTAGCTAAAAAAGTCCTAGTTTGGCAATATTTCGATTAAATTACAAGCTTTTGGGTGTCATAGCTCGGCTGCAAAGCTGACAAGAAAGCAAACAATCACACAAGCTTGCTTTTTTTCCGTCCGAAAAATCACCTTGAAGCCCGATTTTTCTGTGTTTACACGATCGACATCATGAGATACTACAATTTCTGTCAAATCGACCGCAGTCAAATGAAGAATTAGGTCGAGGGCGCTTGGATAACAGGAACATTTGCGAAAGGAACGTCTTTCTTCGTCTTGACATCACTCATATCAAACTCACGGGGTACAAATAGTCTCTTACTGAATTTCGCGACCACGCCCACTTCATTGGCCCACTAAAATCGAGTGCGATTTTTGGATGTTATATCATCTTGCCGACTCTCTGTATAAAAAGTTAACAATGTACCACCGAAATATTGAACTATAATATCGCGGCTTTCCATTTTGTATATTTTCGTACCACAAAGTAAAGTTTTTCCCTCGTCATTTTCACCTTTTCCCTAGCGGGTCCGTCAAAATTAAGAAGGCGTTCGTGGTCAAAACAAGACCGAGCAAAGAGTCTTGGGCGATTTCTCTCTTACGCAAGCGCAAATTGAAAATGTACCGCCAAAATCAAAGAGAGGAACAAATTTCCTTTGTTTTGATATGTAAATTGTCGAACAAGGTGCAGCTTGAACCTCGTCAAACGGCTAGTCAAAACAACCACACCCTCCTCCTTTTGCTCGTTTCCTGTTTTATAAGCGTGAAAGCAGTGGGAGAAGAATCGGGTAGCTCGGAAAGCGCTTCGCCATCGTTTACTTACGAGATAAACAAGTAAGATTTGTAAAGTTATTTTCCGAAAGAGTCGGAATAAATACATTTTTTTCAGGTTAGATTGCTGTTTTTACCCTAAACGTCGTCCAATAAATTTTTGTTGCAGCCTACTAATCTATACAATTTCGAAGGAAAATATTCAGATGCTTCACCGTCCCCGAAGGGGGTTCTGTCCTGGTGTACCGGTTCACAAGGGAATTACCATTGTTCTTTCTTTGTTTAGGAGTTATCGGTTAGCTATTATGTATTGTTTGGTCTTTTGTATTGGCTCATGTGAACCGGTACGCGCGGACAGAACCCCGATAGGGTCTCCACTCATCGAAGCGTGTACTGTAGCCAATGTAGTGAATTTTCAGTCTCTTGTTGGGTTTGTCAACCTCCGTGACTTCAATATCATACAATTTTGTATCTTTTCTCTGTGAAATGACCTTTTTAACAGGGGTGTATGCTGAGTATTCGTTGCAGAATCGCTTTGGTTCTCTTATCTCTCTCTTTGGCTTGTCCGCCATTTTGAAAATTTGCTCAGGAGGGGATCTGGGTTAGCGGCCGCGCCAGGCTGGAACCGACAAAAACAAATGTCCATCGCAGTGGGGAAACAGTTTGATATGGCTATCGTGGGACAAAGAAAAGATTCTGAATCTTCCTGAGAACTTGGACTCCAGACCTCGGGATTCTGCGCATGCGCTCCGACGCTTTACCACTGAGCCAAAGAGATTCTTGATGTTCCATACCACTATCACACGCATTTAGGTTCATATTCTTAATATTTTCCTTACAGTTGAAACAATCGAGCGAAGGAAGCAGGATGCGATTCTTGTTCGTCATTTCATGTATTATTTTACTACTGGGCTTGGCTTCATTGCAGGCTCCACGCTCTCGGCATCCTGGTTCTCGAACCATAGGTGCGACAAAGCAAACTGGCGGGCGAGCTTAGATATGAACACATGGTCTGCTTGTCCCAAAACCAACACATACCTCCGAGGATTTTGGAGGAGTGCTTTTTCAACTGGGAGACGAAAGAGTTGGACGTCTTGAACAGGGAAGGTGCTGCGATGCTGTCCTGCCCCAATATGTAGGCCAATGGCAACGGGTTCAGATATGGACTTGTCAGACAAGTTAAATCGGTGATTTGTTCTTTCAGTTCCAGTTTTTCAGTTCAATTCTTAAGGATGTAACGTAGCGTTGCGTGACATCCCAAAGAACGACCTGGTAGGAGATAATGATCCCTTTCTGAATGTAGCGTAGTGAAAGCTAAAAGGAACAATTAAATTAAACAACTACGTACGAATCGTTCTTTATTACCATATTCTGAGACTATTCACCTCTAGTGATGCATTTTCTACCTGACCGAGGATGACTTCAAGGAATCTTATAAAATTCTCTTTCCCATTCGGAGCTCCACTTTCGAGTAGGTCATCAGCGTTGTCGAGAATCGTAACAAATTCATCTGAAATTTTGCTTAGAAAGAGAGAAAGTTCATCGTCAATGGACATCTGCTGAGGTATTTGATCTTTTGAGGAGTGTCTTCTAAAGAAGCTCAAAAGCTTTGACGTCAGCTCAGCTTTTGACCGGAGTCCTCGCATCTTCTAGTGATGCATTTTCTACAAAAGTAACTGTAATAAGCTCTGCTGTATTGAGGGGTTTAGATGTTGCAAGAAGAAAAATGGTAATATTGTTTGCTTAACTGATTAATAATAGGCTATTTTATAGAGAATCATAAAACATATTTCAAGTGACATCATTATCATTATCAATTTCAATATCAATATCTTATCATTAACATTATCTTAAACAACTCACAATCATTGCCATTGTCATTGCCATTGCCATTGCCATTGCCATTGCCATTGTCAGTGTCAGTGTCAGTGTCAGTGTCAGTGCTAGTGTCTGTGTCACTGTCATTGTCTTCGTCATCGTCATTGTCATCGTCATTGTCACTGTCATCGTCACAGTTATTGTCATCGTCATTGTAATTGTCATTGTCATCGTCATAGTCAGTGCCAGTGCCCTTCTCATTCTCAATGCCAATGCAATTCCCAACATCGATCAGTATCATTGTCGATATACAACACAAAACAATAGAATTTATTATCACCACAGATGGAACCGTGATTAAAATTTTCAGCCTGTTTTAACCGCAGAGGAACCCAACAACCTCGACAAACAACAGCAAAAAAGTACGAAAAAAGGTTCAAATTCACGAAAGTAACCCTATTTTTTATAGATACAACTCATGCTGGTTGGAATAAATGGGGAGACTGGGGAGAATGCAATGCCCTTTGTGGAGATGGAGAGCAAGAACGCATGCCCAACTGCTCGAGACTAAATTCTTCAAGGGATGAGGTGCAGTGTATAGAACCAAATAAAGAGACAAGACCATTCAATAATGGACCATGCAAAGGTAATACTAATTCAGGAACTTTGATAAGTGGATTTTAGTAGAGCTCGCTCTGTAATATATTACTCGCTAACATGAGGCATAATGTCAATAGCTGTGGGAGTCGCTCCTTTCGATATTTGCTTCATCTTGGGGCCAAAGATGCTGCTACTCGTTGAGCATCACGATTAAAGTAATTTTTAAATTCTCAAAATTTACAACGCAGGTCCTGAATTGTGATGAAGCTGATTGGCAGGCGAGCCTGGACCAGATTGGTTGGTCTATGTGCCCCAGGGATGCCCCTTTCCTCAAGGGTTTGTGGAGACATGATCCAATGCCGGGAGATAACAGAGTTGGGCGTATTGAATTTGGAAAATGTTGCACAGCCGAGAAACCCACTTTTATCAATCAGTCATTCACTTGTTTAAATGCAAATCGGTCGCTTTTATCCAATAGGTGAGTTTACAGAATGTTAAGTATCGTTGAAAGAAGAGATAAAATGAAACCAAACATGGCATGACCGACTTAAGCAGTGAAATATTACTATTGCAACTAACAGAAGAATTAAACATCTCTATAGAGGTCGCCTATTGCTGACGAAAGATTTAATTTAAGAGAGA
Organism: Stylophora pistillata; assembly: GCF_964205215.1. Classification (NCBI taxonomy): domain Eukaryota; kingdom Metazoa; phylum Cnidaria; class Anthozoa; order Scleractinia; family Pocilloporidae; genus Stylophora; species Stylophora pistillata. The sequence continues at coordinate 22,828,382 of NC_142529.1, forward strand.
GTACATGACATAATACGTATTATAATAGAAGTTATGGAAAAAAAATTAAAGGTAAAAAGTAAAAATTTAACTAGTTTGGTAATTGAGATCAGCATAGTCTTTAGTTATCAGTCAAAGTTAATTTCATCCAATCTGCAACACTTGAATATCGCATACTTTTCTTTTAGATATAATGTCTGGGCACTTTGTCCATCCGGTTATTTCATGAATGGCCTCAGACTTGGTTTTGCCCCTCGCGCGTCTTTGAACCACATAGACGAGACAAAATGTTGTCATCCAAAAAATCAGCCCAGTAGTTATGAAGACTGTTACGATGAAGATGTTACCATTTCATTTGACCGGAGGGGATGGAGTGAATGCCAGCGGGATGGTTTTTACATGACCGGTTTCTACAAAAGTAGCTGTGATAAGCTCTACTGTATTGAAAAGGTCAGATGTTGCAAAATGAGAAATGGTAATATAGTTTGCTTATATGATTAATAATAGGTCATTTTATATGGAATCATAAAGCGTATTTTAAGTGTCATCTTTATCGTTACCAATGTCACTGTCAATATCTTCTCAGATTCATTATCATTTAACAACTCGCATTCATTGCCATTGTTATTGCCGTTACCTTTGCCATTGCCATTGTCAGTGTCTGTGTCACTGTCATTGTAAGTGTCAGTGTCGGTGTCGATGTCTTTGTCATTGTCATTATCATTGTCATCGTCATTGTCATCGTCATTGTCATCGTCATAGTCAATGCCAGTGCTAGCGCCAGTGTCATTGTCAGTGCCAGTGCCATTGTCATCGTCAGTGTCATTGTCAGTTTCACTGTCCTTGTCATAGTAAGTGTCATTGTCAGTGTTACTGTCGTCGTCATTGTCGTTATCACGTTATTTTGAGAGCCGCTGACCATAAATACCAAGAATCCGTCGTCAGTTGCAAAATTTCGTAATCACTTTATTTTTTTTAACGCATTCTTTTGGTGAACTATCTTCGAGCTGGACGCACCGCCCATGACAGGCCAGGAAAGACACAGTTGTTCAGCGGTTCGCCTTGCATTTTTGATATAGTAGCCCGAACTCTTTTCAACATGGACGCACCGCTTGTGGCAGGCCAGGTTAGAGAATTGGAGGAGTAAATTTACAAGGATAAAACTTTTAGATGATGTACATTATCATCTGTGAATATGAATGGCAGACCTCTCCGTAGACCATTGAAGCGACCTTTATATTCCTTCGCGAGAAAACGCATAATACATTATTTCAAGTGGTGACTATGCAGACTTAAACGTAATAAGATAACGTGAAACTTCTATTTTCAAAGAGATAAAAGGACCATATTCTATTATACAACATTTAAAAGTGGCATTGCATCTCGTTGTGGCTTACAAAGTCGCCGAATTGGCACAATATTTTATCGTTTTATCGGGGGGACAACGGCCATCTGTACGCGGTAAGCGTATTTTGAAGTTCTCGATTTTTCGGAGAAAGTAAAGCGCGATAGAACTTTTTTTTGATATAATATTTGAAAAAGGTTTGTCAAAGGGGTACATTTGGAAAAAAAATGTATTGCGAAACTTTGCAACTGTCGGCGGATTATCGATAACCATGTTCAGTGGCTCTTAAAGAAAAATTTATGACAGCCACCGTAAATTACAGGGCTGGATAAGCCGCCCTAAAAAATTTCCTTAAGAGATACACACATGCCTGAGCGTGAAGCATTTTGATAGTCTCCAAGTGAAAATGCTGATAGACCACAACATACATGAAAAGGTTACTCCACAGTAAGATTCTCTTACCATGTGGACTCTGCAAAATGGACCTTTTTTACAAGCAGTGGTTTGGTTTCCTTTGAGCTTTCTGTGGACTTGAATGGTAAATAAAGAAATCAGTATTTTTTTTAAAAGTACTAATCTTCCGGTGTTTGTACTATTTTAAGCTACTTCTTCCTTGTCCGCCAGCATATTAGCATCTATATCCAATATTCGTTTTATTGTGTTCTCAACGATATTAAATAAGAGTTCCAGCACAATAACAAGCACAGGTAATGACGAATTACATGTTCTGACTTCCTCGTATTATGAAAAACACTCCATAACTCGCCAGCAAAACAAACATTGAAGAGGCCAACCAGTGTATAGGGCGTTCTACAAGGACAGGTAGGATAGAATTACACGTACTGCCTTCTTCATATTTTAAACAACAATCTACAACTCGCCCAGAAAAAGAAGCGAGGAAGCCGATGTGTATGTGTCGTTCTACAAGCAAGGCAGGCTGGAAGTATAACATTTTCTGACTTCCCCTTATATTGCAGAACACTCTAACTCGTCAGCAAAGGGAAAAAAAAGAGTACAATACGAGTAAGCGTTGTTCTACAAGCACAAGCAGGGAGAGTTATATGTTCTGAATCCCTTATATTTTGAACAACACTCGATAACGCTAGTAGAAAAAGGAACAGAAAGGCATACATGTGTATGCATCACTCTATAAGTACAGGCAGGGAAAAATTACACGCTCTGGCTTCTTTTCGTTTTGAAAACAACTCGATACTCAACACGCGGTAAAACAAACGAAGAGGCTAGTATGTGTAGGTGTCGTTCTACAAACGCAGGCAGGAAAAGATTACATGTGCTGACTTCTTCGTAATTTGATCAACACTCTATAACTCACGCAGAAACAAAAGCTAAGATACCAGCTTCTACCTTGGCGTAGCGATTGTAAAACGCTTTGGAAGATTAACTGAATAGCGATTTACAAATTGATATAATAACTATATCATTCTAAAAATGAACCAAGTAGCAAACTGAGACTGACAAAAGGCCAATATGCATCACTAGTTGATTAAGCAAACAATCGAACTATGTCGGTAATCCGGTCAATCATTATTCAGTTAATCCGTCAGTTAATCAGTCATTAAGTCACACATCAGTCAATTTTCTTACATAACATACAGAACATATTACATAACATCTTTATTCTGTTCAAGAATGATGTAGAACCAATAGATGGTAAATTATATATACAGAAATTGCCCAATTAACTACAAAGGACTTCTACCGCAGCAGATTCATAAAACAAATTATGATACCATTTTTGCTCCCGTGGTACTGTTTTCACTCACCTGCTTTCGCAAACTCTGTTTTGGCAATACTGAACTATCTCCGAAAACGGAAAGCCAAAACTGCTTACATTTGTCTACAAGCACAAAAAATAATCAGCCGATCACAAAGAGTATCATTTCAACCATTGTTACCGGCGAGCCCTAGCGAGGCAGCAGGCTATTCTTTCAGTACAATAGCGAGAAAAAGCCAAAATTTGTCGGATGTAAGATCGGAGACATGCGCAGTCGATTGTGTTTTTTATATCGGGGCGTTTGTGAGGACATCAAGTAAACTGCACGTGGAAATATCGATCGATTTCGAGCAACGCCCGTTGAGGTAAATAAATCGATCATTGAGTTACATTTGCCTGTTGAGGTGAAAGAAAGGCTTGCAGTTATAGAATCAAAACGTGGATCGCTCATTGAAGCTAACCATTCAAAAAAAGGTGGATCGCTCGTTGAAGCTAACCTTTCAGCTGCAAAATGAAATGACTGTTTGGGCTTTGTAACAAATTCTGAGTCGATTTCATTCGTGAAGAGCATCCATTCGACTGTCGAGTCCAATTATTTTTCAACCTTTGAGTCAAAAGAAAACTTCTCGAGCACAACATTAAGTTGTCGTTTGCTCAGTCTTGCCGAAAGGTGGCGGTTGGCAAGTTTTGAAGGACGAAACCTTGATTGTGATATTTACAACATAAAATATGGAGAGCGCCGACAAGGTTTGATCAATGCACATGACACCCTTTATCCTGCCTTTACTTTTGTGCAGCGCTGATGAATACTTTCACAACTTACAAACAGGCAATTTTCATTTTTAGAAATGTCGCTTTGACTATTTTAACTCAGTGAAATGGTTTATTTTATACTTTTGACTCTCATGATAGAAATGATGATGGATGCCAAATTCTGATGGCACAGCTACTGGATTAAGATTTGGAGATTTGGGTGAACTTGGAACATTCTTTTGTTCTTCAGCAAATGAACTAACATGTGAGTGTTTTGAAATTATCCCTTTGACGCCAGCACCTACTTACACTTTGAAACTACTAGCATACTTCACTCCGTTTGATTTGTGCTTAAAGCAACTAAGAATTTCAACTTGTTGCCTCAAGTAAATAACTTATTTTGTAGCTGTTCCGTTTTGGCGCAAACAGCAGTTGCAAAGAATCTGGTGACGAATTAGCTTTTTTATATTTGACTAGACGCATAGCTGCGTGAACTCGGGCTTTCAATATTGCACATCTTTAGGGGACCGCTATATTGCCCTTGTTACTGTCGTCACTCAATTTCGTCTTTGCCGGTCACGAATTAGTCAAATTGTGTTTATTTTTGTCTATAGGAGTGAAATGAATGTTGTTATGGTACTAGAAAACAATCATAATAATATATTACCTTAGTATAATTTCAGAGCTGAGGAAAGAGTTTCCAGAAATCTGATTGGTCGAGTGGTTGCTTATATGACGCTACACAAACCGCTCCACGCGGTTTATATAAAATGTTAAAATAAATGTTAATAAATGTTACTAAAATGTTATGATTTTAGAAATTTCTCTTTCGTTCAGCTCTAAAATTATACTAAAACAATTATTCGCCTCAGGTTCGTAGTCTGAATTTCAGCCTTCTCTTCCCTTTACCCCAAGGGGGGCGCGAGAGAGAGACTGTAGTGTTCAGTTAACACTTATAACTAAATGGTTTAATAAAAATGTTGCTCTTAACAATATAAGTAAGATATAATAAGTAAGATCTTTTGACAGGGAGCCCACGTCACAAAGTGTGGTTTTCAGTGAGGCCCTGCATAAATCTAACGTAAGGATAACAGAAAATATAAATATGGTTATCAAGAAAAGGATAAAAGGGCATAATCAATAGAAGAGACTACATGTTTTTAACAAGACGTCTAAAAACTGAAAAATCGGAAATGTTCCTAATGCCGTCTGGGAGAGCGTTCCAGTCATCTACTGCATGACAAACAAACCGATGCTGACCCCATGTACGCTTTGATTGTGGTTTACAAATGTTGTTATTAAAACGAGTGTTATAATCATGCATGTCTTTAAAATGATTAAAATTAAAATTCCAATCAATTAGTCCATTCAAGGACTTAAAAACCAAAAATAGACGATGAGATCTTCGTCTTTTTTCCAATGTATCCCAACCAAGTAGATCAAGAGCTTCTGTTGCTGATGAATGCTTTGGCATATCTAAAATTAATTTAGCTGCTTTATTCTGGAGTAATTGGATCTTGTTCATCAGAGTGGTGTTGGATTTATCCCCCCAAGTCACATCAGCATAATCAAGGATTGGCAGCACCATGGCTTTTACAAAGAGTTCCCTTGTATTTCTTGGCATAAGATGTTTTATTCTCTGTAAAACGCCAAGCCTCTGAGACACTTTGGTCTTAATGTAATCCACGTGATCAGTCCAAGTCAGATTCTCATTGATAATTACGCCCAGATACTTGAACGAATTGACTAATAATAATAATAATATTGCCGTACCTTGTTCATTTTGTGGTTTTATTACTAAACAATATTATGTTGCAAGATACATGTGCTTGAGTTTTGATATACACTGCATAGGTTAGTTAAGTGTAAGAAATTTACAGTTTTTCACTCCCTGGGGTCTAAGTGGACCATTGAGGGAGAACTAACTCAGTGAAAACCGATATTTATCCCATTAATGGGATTTTCAAACCCAGATTTTCCTCCAAGATGCGATTTCATTGTCCCAGTGTTAGGATAAAAGTGGCCCTATTAGAACCCAATATTTGAGATAAAAGTTACTCTTTTACAACCCAATATTTGTGATAGAAGTGGCCCTATTATAACCCAATATTTGGGATAAAAATAACTCTATTAAAACCCAATATTTGTGATAAAAATAGCCCTATTATAATCCAAGATCTGGGATAAAAGTGGTCCTATTATTACCCAATAATTGGAATAAAAGTGGCCCAATATTATCTCACTATTGGGATTTGACTTGAACAACAAAATCACATTACTGAAGTTTATTTGGGTTGACAAAATCCCATTTATGGGATTTATATGAGTCAGGTAAACCCCGTTCTCTGGGTTAAGGCTGGCACAGGGTTTTTTTCGGGTTTCACTCAACCCAATGTTGGCTTTGGTAGCTTTTTCCCAAATTAGGAAATCCCAATAATATAACAACAAAATCACACAAGTTTCACCTTTATTTTCCCAGTTTTGGGAATTACAAAAAGTTTACGGTGGATTTCGTAGGTGTGCTAGCAAACGAAGGCACAAACTCCGCGGGTTTCATATCTATTCCATAATTTCGCACGATCTCTTCCGATACAGCGGCGAAATTTTCCTCTAAGGACTTTTTCTTCTTTGGCTTGCGCAGACAGGGAAAACACAAACGAGTGTTGTCGTCGATTGCAAGCTTTAGCAGCAACTTCCTTAATTCATTTTTCAATTGGAAAAGAAGAGCGACCCCTTACATCTATTCTAGATGCTTTATCGTCAAGCTTCACGGCACACAAAACCCAGAACACCTCATATATATGCGTCTGTCCGGTCATGTTTCCATGACTCGTGGCCGCCATATTGTTTAAAATATTTAATTTACACGAAATGCATAAATTAGTAAGTGACGTCACCGTACCACATTATAACGCTCGGAATTCAGATGTCTCTCTCCCGCGCCCTCCTCGGGTTAAAGGGAAGGGACGGCTAAAATTCAGACTACTCAGGTTCGGTGAATATTGTCGAATAATCCCCCCGACTTCGTCTCGGGGATTATTCGACGATATTCACCTCGCCTTCGGCGAATAATTGTTAAATATAGGATTAGGTTCCCACAGATGCCAAAGGTTGAAATTGAAGGACTTTTCAATGACTTGGAAGGCCAAGTTTTAGGAAATTGAAGGACCACTTTTGGAAAGGTTTGCATAAGCAATTTTAAAATTATTTGATATTATTGCTCAGGTTTTCCATGAAAGTATCGTAATTTTCAGCTTAAAAATTACTAAAAAAAAAAAAGCACTGCGAAACCCAAGCCCTAGTCCTCAAATTCGAGTACTTTCCAGGCCTTGAATTTTTATTTTTAAATTCAAGCATCTTCAAGGGCTTTCAAGGCTTTACGAACCCTGAGTAGGTAATGTATTTGCCCTTAACTAAAAGGAGAAGGGAATTTTTTATCTATTATTGGTACCGAGTCATAGTTCAATGTTGCCAAATGTTCACCCAAGGAGAGTCATCAGAAATCAGTAGATTGAAGCAATATTACTGTTCAGTAGTTCATATTGTTTTTAATAGAGAAATCGCTAAAACGCTGCAACTATATCTGAACTCAGTTAAAGTTTACAATAGTTAGATACGTGTGACTCTTATAAAGGCACATAAGTCTATTAAAGAAAACATTGATAAATACCGGCTTGCTCTATACTTCAATTTAATTATCCTTTGATATATCCTCACAGAACAATTCAACAAATACTTCTTCTCATGTTGTGTAATCTTGTTTAATCTTACCCTCTTCGTATTAAGCTTACAAACATTCTTTGTAGCTCTTGCAACTTTCACATCACGACGTAGCCAAGAGGACTTCGGTATGCTTGGACGATTACACTCATAAACAAATTCCTTTAGTCTTCTGCCCTTTGTTCTGAGACGTTTCAAAGCAGCTTCTGGTAAACTACTGGGTTTTCGATCACGTCTCAATACACGGTTGTTTTTACATTTAGACATAATATGAGATAGCTCGTTTTGATATTTCTCGATAGAAGGTTCACTCGTAAAGGATCACTCGTAAAGTTCGCGGACCGACCCGTTCCCAAAAAGCTCCACAAATTTTAGTGTGGGTCTACCGCGAACGGTGTGTGACTTTGTATGTATATTGACCGTAACAGCAATCGAATTCCTTTCGCGTACTCTGAGCAAGCAAGAAATTGTCCACGAAGGCAGCCATTGCTTTAAAGGCTGGTCCTGCGTCGGTGGGGGTAACAAGGTTATTTGGTTATTTTGGTAGAGCGCTGCACTAGTATCGCAGAGGTCAGTGGTTCGAATCCCGTACAGGCCTGATTTTTTTCAGGTCTGATTTTCGCTATTGCTTAAATAGCGCTATCTACTGCGAGGATCGTGCATCATACGTATCTAATACCACAGTTCAAAATATATGAACTTCATATATTTCATTGTATCTGATTTATCACTTTCACGGGTTTATTACGGATCAACTTAACGGCCTGCTCCCAGTTGGCTTGTTAGCTCAATTGGTAGAGCGCTGCACTAGTATCGCAGAGGTCAGTGGTTCGAATCCCGTACAGGCCTGATTTTTTTCAGGTCTGATTTTCGCTATTGCTTAAATAGCGCTATCTACTGCGAGGATCGTTCACCATATGTATCTAATACCGCAGTTCAAAATATATGAACTTCATATATTTCATTGTATATATCAACTAAGTTGAAATTTTAAAGAGGAGGTTGACTCGATAACCTCGCGGTTTTCTTAGCCTCCATGCACGAACTATGGAACACTGTTACCTCTAATTTTTTACATATGTATCCTTTCCTGTTTTTTTATGTTAATATTGTAACTAAAACTTGAGTGCTAAAGTTGAAAGTTGAATTGGCCACCGTAACGAGTTAAAAAGCTGACGTTTCGAGCGTTAGCCCTTTGTCAATCGCTCTGATGCAGATCACTACGACATACATTTGACACAAATGGCATAATGATACCTATAAATAGGAGTTCTTACCAAAGATCAAACTCCAAAATAATAACATACATTGTCATTAACAATAATTTATGCTTTGAGCCACTTTAACACTGATACTATTAAGGCATTGATTTCAAGTGAAAGTTTTTTAGATACTATTTCATTTGTTCAGGTCTGATTTTCGCTATTGCTTAAATAGCGCTATCTACTGCGAAGATCGTGCATCATATGTATTTCATTATAGCAGTAATATTTCTATGTATAGCTTGGTTGAAATGAGTCTTCATGCAAACTCTGAACTAAATGCACACTCCTCTCTTTAGTGCACATGTTTTTCACCTTGAATCATTTTATAACTATAGAAGCCTTTCCAATTAATCCAGACTAGTAGGATTATGTCAAAGAATTCCCATACTAACTCCCTGATACATGAAGATCACTCTAGAGGACGAATTCCAAAATATACCTGATCCAAAGATTTTTGTCCACAGTGTGGGTAATTGTCAAAAAAATTATCTACTACATCTAAAAAATAGAGACTTTATTTAAACAAAAATATCTATCAGTACATTAAAAAACACTGGTCACGGTCTTATAAAAAACACCACTGTAATTTATAGTAAAACTACTCACAAAATTAGGCTGCAAAGGTGGTGTAATTTCCAAAATGAATTTTTAAAACTCCTTTACAGACACCTAACTGTGCGGGAATAACTTTTCAGCAAGGTCCGGATCCATTAATTGATAAAATGGAAGCCCAGTCGGACGGTCTCTCAGGTGAACCTGGCCAGAACTGACAACGTACCAAAGTAACTGCATGGCTTTCACAGTCACAGACGGCGACTTCCTTCAGGTGCTGGTTACCTATATGTAGAAACAAGAAGCGAAGGATGTACACGCACAAACACATTGAAGATAAAATCGTAAATTATTGAAGATAGTGCAGCAACAACACTGGCCAAAAGCATTTGTCTTCCTGGTTTGAAATCTCTGACAATTGCAAAGGTTTTGAAACCTTGTTTACCTTTGCTTTCGAAAGTCAACATTGTGCAAGTTTTGACTTTGTGTCCAACTTACCGAAGGCATCTATTAGTTTGAACCATTTCAGGATTCTTGTAATGCACTATGATTAGGGAACAATGGAATGAATCTGTTATCCTTTAAAGAAACCGAAACAGGACCGTCAGTTTATAGATTTTTCCTTGTTTTCTACATGAATGTAATACTGCGTACGTGTCATCAATGCAAAACTTTGCTAATAGAGACTACAAAACAGTGGGTTAATTAATCCATCAGCTTATTGAGGTTTGACTGCTGTATTTCCATATATCAATTATACACACAATTGTAATATATGCAGGCAGTGGTTTAGTGATAAGTACCTTCCATTGCTCCAGAATGTGGAATTGATTCCTCTCCGCGTGCAGATCATGAGCACAGTTAAACAAAAAAAATATTTTTTTTGTTTAACTGTGCTCATGATCTGCACGCGGAAAGGAATCAATTCCACGTTCTGGAGCCCGAGGCAATTTGCCTCGGGCCGCAGTACCGACATCGCACAGTCGCCTCTAGTTGTTTACATACGGCACTAACATATTTCTCCGGGAGAATTTCCTCCCCCACTGCTGTTGTGAACAGTTTATCCCGTATTTTTTCCCAGTTAGCTACGGAGCTGTAGTTTCTTTGATGAGCCTCAGAATGTTGAGCCTTATCAGGTGAAAATAAGGGAATGTCGGGGTCATCGACAACTTCAAGGAGAGAAGAACTTCCTTGGTTCGGCTGAGAACCAGGTGTGTTGCAGCTCACCGTTAACGGAGTACGGTCTTCCCAGTTCTTCCGAGGACAATCGTTTGCAGGTTTGAACCTCACGAAATTAAACAACGGGGTAAACTTTTAAATGACGACCAAAGCAAATGGCGAAACTGTGCAGCGGTACCGCATCAAACGGCTCAGACGATCATTTCACTTGAGTACTACCCATATTCTCAATTGAGAAATATAGGGTGTTACCCTATAAGATGTGACACGGGTGTGTGATTGCGTTACTTGGACTCTAATAGACTCCTCTAACGATCCGTAGTAGTTCTTGTTCAGAATTGATAAATAAAGTCTTTATTAAGTACTCTCGATTAATATTAAATTTCTACATTCGAAAAAATTGAAAAAATAAAACAGTAACGAAGTAATGTCTGTTTTAAATACTCGGGCTTTCCAAAGGAAACGCCCGAGGTATAAATTCGGCTTCATTTTTATTATTATTATTTTTTTTTTGCGTTCAGTTGCAAAACGCAGTTTCACTACAGCGCATGCGTGAAGTGCATGCGCGTGCGTAGAATGACCTTTAGAGCCCATGGTTTGAAACAATGGCTGCCTTCCTGGACAATTCCTTGCTTGATGTACGCGAAAGAAACTCGGCGGCTATTACTCTCAATAAACATACAAAGTCACACACCGTTCGCGGTAGAAACACACTAAACCTTGTGGAGTTGTTTGGGAACGGGTCGGTCCGCGAACTTTACGAGAGATCAATTTCCGAGCTATCCTTTACGAGTGAACCTTATATCGAGAAATATCAAGCGAAACCGGCTATATCAAACGAGCTATATCATATTATATTTACATGTAAAATCAACCGTGTATTTAGACGTGATCGAGAACCCAGTAGAATGCCAGAAGCTACTCTGTAAAGCCTTAGAAGAAAGGGCGGAAAACTGAAGGAATTTGTTTATGAGTGTAACCGTCCAACCATACTGAAGTCCTCTTGGCTACGTCGTTATGTGAAGGTTAGAAGAGTTACAAAGAATATTTGTAAGCTTAATACGAAGAGGGTAAAATTAAATAAAGTTACACACCATGAGAAGGAGTATTTTTTGACTCGTTAAACAAATAAGCAGAAAAATACAAAACTATGAATGCAGCAAAGAAAGAAGAATTACTTCAGAAATAGAAACAAAAATACTGTGGTAGTAAAATTAAAAGCGTGGATTCATGCATTTATACATATAAAAAGAAATCAAGGAAGTCCAAATTATATATGCTGTGTGTGCAATAGGATGCTCTAGAAGAAATCTGTATCGTAATTGATCTCAAATAGGTAGCTTTCTCAGCATCTTTTTAATGTGCAAATATCATTTGATGGAAAAATTTATAACCGTAACACATGTCACTCAAAAGTTATTCAAGGAAAGGTTCCATGTCAGGCAACTGTACACAATTTATATGTTGATAATGTACCAACTGAACTTGAAAGTCTTAAAAAAAAACTAGAGCAAATTAAAATAGCACGGCAGATTGTATTTGAAAAAATAGTAGTGTTGCCTAAGGGACAACAAAGAAAGATTAAAGAAGCAATCTGTAATGTACCAGTCTATTGTGATCAAACAAGTAACAATATATTGCCTCGTCCCCCTGAAAGATTTGGTATTATTCTTTTGAAGTTGAAAAGAAAAATTCAGTTTAGAGGTCATGTTTACTTTGAAGCAGTTAGATCAGAGTTCATAATGATAGCACTAAATTGGTTAAAAGTTAGTAATATTCTTTACAAAGATATACAGATTCATTGCACAAATATTAACACAGAACTGACACGTATAATGAATGACGAAGAGGTTGATCACACAAACTCATTACCAATAAACTCTCTTCAAAACAATTTAGAATAAAATACATATGAAAATGCAGTAGATAGTGCAAATTCTGATAATTCTGTAAGTGTAGGAGTAAATAGTCTTGCAAACAGTACTTCTAGTAACAACATGGAAGTCCAAAATGAAGAAGAAGTGGAAGACCCTTAAAATGAGCATAGGTCACCTGCCAATGAGACACGTCTACAGTCAGTCATTCCAGATTATCCTCTAGTTACTGAGGAACATAACTCCAATAACTCTACAGGTAGAGAAATTTACAAATTATATAGCCCCTGGAGAAAACAAACACACAGTGTCTTAAATGACTGATAAACAATGTGAAGAACTAGCATTCCCAGTATTATTTCCTAATGATAAGTTTATATATGTATTGTTTTACGTGAGTTAGATTCTGTAACTGTAAATTGCTATTCAAAATATTAACAAGTACAGATCATCCAAGAAACTTAAGAAAGAACATTGAACCTCATGTTATAACTTGTGAATAATTCCTCAGTTAGACTTATTTGATGTTGTTTCCTATTTATACACAGGATAAGAACACAGCGTTGATACCAAATATTGAAACATCTCCATCATTTGGTTACAGTTTTGTTATACATAATTCCCAAAATTGATGCTCTACCAAAAGCACTCACTCTAGATATGTAGTGTTTCAGTGGTTTCAGAAATGTTTCTATTAAAAACAATATGAACTATTGAACAGTGATATTGCTTCAATCTACTGATTTCTGACAACTCCCCTTGAGTGAACATTTGGCAAAAAAGTATGACTCGGTACCAATAATCGATAAAAAAATTCCCTTCTCCTTGCTGTTAAAGGCAAATAAATTACCTACTCAGGGTTCGTAAAAGCCTTCAAAGTCCTTGAAGATGCTTGGATTTAAAAATAAAAATTCAAGGCCTTGAAAGTACTTGAGTTTGAGGACTAGGGTTTGATTTTTGCAATGCTTTTTCTTTAGCAATATTCAAGTTGAAAACTACAGTACTTTCATGGAAAAGCTCAGAAATATGTTAAATAGTTTTAAAATTGCTTATACAAACGTTTCCAAAAGTGGTCCTTCAATTTTCTAAAACTTGGCCTTCCAAGTCATTGAAAAGTCCTTGAATTTCAACCTTTGGCATCTGTTGGAATCTACTCCTATATATATATGGTAATATATTATTGTGATCGTTGCCTAGTACCATAACAACATTCATTACACTTCACCTGACAAAAATAAACACAAGTAGACTTATTCATGACTGGCAATGACGAAATTGCGTGACGACAGTAACAGTGGCAATATGGCAGTTCCCTAGGGATTACTCCAGTTGTTCGATATTAAAAGCCCGATTTCACGCACCTATGCGTCTAGTTTTAACAAAGGTAACTGTCTCCACGGCTTTTAGAAACCGTTTAACTCTACACATTATAAGATTTCCCGAAATTTTAAACAACTAAGACTGTAGGTCAGGCTCTCCAGCAACAAGATCTTAAGTTCAGAAGCAGGAAAGGTAAAACATTGCTGATTTTGAAGATCAACAGGAAGTTGGATTCCTCTCAACCGGGTTACGTCAGTGTTGTGGTTTCCTTTTACGTTCGTGCCGATCAGTGTTACTACATAAGTGCAGCCGACAGTCTTCTACAGTGTCTTTACGACATAGAAATGTGCTATCACAGCGGAGTCAGTAACCGTCAAAGACAACACAGCTTTGGTAAGTATCTTACAAATTTCACGTACTGTTAAAGACGAGCTGTTAGGGAGAGGCTCTGTGATTTTCACTGTGAAGGTCTTGCTTATTTTCTTCCAAATATCTAGTTTAAACAACTAAAATATTTCTTGACGTATACATCATATGGATTCTTGTTTACCTCAGCTAAACGTTTTAACTTTTGTCGTTTGCAATCCGCGCATGATTCTTCAACTTTCTAAATACCTTTTGTTTCATTATTGGGTGTTCATCTACCCAACCAAGCTATTTCTCGGAGGTTTTCTCTCAATTATCGACAATTTTCATGAGCCAAAAAGCAAATACACCAGTCTCACTGTTTAACTTAAAGAGCAAGTTTGAGAGTTCCCATGGAACCCTATCTGCCGAGGCAAGACACGAGAGAGGGGCGGAAATCGACCCTGGACCTGCCTAGGCGTGAATCAAGCTTTCCAATGTAGCGTTTTCTTCTTAGCATCACGATTGAGACAAAGTTCGATCATCTCTATCGTTAGACGAGAAACTCGCTAGCCATATATTTCAAGACGAAAGAACTCATCTGGAAATTTCCCCTAAAAAAAATTAATAAACTCTATATATTTTCCTTTAGTTTTTTTAGCATCTTTCATAAAAAAACGACCAGAAATTTCGATAATCAGATTTATCAATTGACTTATACTACAAGTTCATGTCACGTGTACTTTAGGTAAATTCCCAAATCAAGCCCGCCTTTCTATAAAATTCTCGCGTCACATATTAATTTTGGCCTTAATCACGCCTCACGTTTAAACCACTTTCTGCATAGTCTTTACTTCACTTGTTGTACTCAAGGAATTAAAAACAATTAATGCAATCGATAACCTGACTCTGCATCGTGAGGCAACGACTAACCGTTCATTTGCAGTAAATGGTTTTAACCCGGGGGTAACATGTGAAGGTGTAGTCTGATCGTCCGGGTGAGTGTAGTCCTGAGAAGGACTGTTGTCGGTGGCAGTGACTGACGTTTCGACAACCTGTGCGAAAGTCATCATCAGAGTCAAGTGATGACTTGAGTCAAGTGATGACTTGAGTCAAGTGATGACTTGAGTCAACTTGACTCTGATGATGACTTCCGCACAGGTTGTCGAAACGTCAGTCACTGCCACCGACAACAGTCCTTCTCAGGACTACACTCACCCGGACGATCAGACTACACCTTAACCGTTCATTTATCAAACAACAAAACCATTGGACATCTGAAGGATTGTGCAAAATACGCTTGGAGCTAGCGGGTTTTATTTTAAACCTATGATTAATGTGGAGGGGGAGGGGGGAATTGGGATTTTGCTTCTACGGATTTGGCTATTGTGCCAATAACGTCGATTTTTCCATCACTAGAAATCGGGGACATTTCGAGCCCGTTACGAAATGTCAGCGGTATACCGTATTTCAGACAATTCAATATGGCGGCGGTGGAAGTGAAGTGAACATGGTACATTACTAACCCAGAAAGCCAATGGAGACGTCAAAACAAGGAAAATGGTGGCCAGATTGCGCAGTTACAGGGACTTGTATCTTTCGTTTTCTTCCTTCCTAAAATTGGGGTATTTAAAAGTGGCGTATTAGGCTTTTGAGCACTGTGAAAATACGAAGAGTCTCCTGGCTCAAGGAAAATTTGTGGGCCAACATATTCGACTGTTTACGAGCGCTTTAGTTGAGCAAACTTCTGCAGAATGCATATCGAACTACGCAGTTGTGAATCTTCACAGGGTTGTTCCCACGACAAAAGAATTGTAACACCTAGTCGAAGCAGATTTTAAGACTTTGTATGGGAAAATGGAGTCAAAATTAGTTTTACTCGTATACGTTGGGAAAAGGTAGGCTTGAATTTGAGTATTTCTTTTTCATAGCGATGGATCCTTTAACCAATGCAGGCTGCATTTCCAACTACGCAGCGAAAGAATATCCCATTCTTAGACAGCTATTTTGAAAAAATATTCTTTTCTCGTATATTTTCTTACACTGTTTCGGCGCCATTTTACTTGTAACATGAGAACCACCTCTGCTATGTTGTCCCAAATTTCTGGCAATACGGTTTTGGTGTTCATTGCGGGTTGTGGTTTTTCTGTTTTTCGGCGTTTGGACTTCGGTTTTCGTCAAAAATACTAATAGGTTTTCTGATTTGGTACCCAATATGTTCTTCGGTTTTTCCTCTTTAGGTCCCGGTTTCTCTTCGATCTGAGCAGCAATTATGCTCCTCCACTAACCTCAAATAGCCGGAAAACCTCTGTATGCTCCACTTATCACCACTGTATCGGATAGATTAGGGTTTTGATATCTCGGATGTGAAAAGGCGCTTAAAAAAATCCTCAGTTTGGCAATGTTTCGCTTAAATTACAAGCTTTTGGATGTCAAAGCCCGGCTGCAAAGCTACCAAGAAACCAAACAATCACACAAGCTTGTTTCTTTTCGTCCTCAAAATCACCTTAAAACCCGATTTTTCTGTGTTGACACGATCGACGTTAAGGTACCCCAATTTCTGTCAAATCGATCGCGGCCAAATGAAGCCTAGGTCGAGGGCACTTGGATAACAAGAATATTTGCGAAAGGAAGTTCTCTCTTCGTCTTGACATCACTACCGTAGGACAAAGAAAAGATTCTGAATCTCTGTGAGAACTTGAACTCCAGACCTCGGGATTCTGTGCTCGACGCTTTACCATTGAGCCACAGAGACTTTTAGTGTACAGTGCCTTTATGACACGCTTTAATGTTCATCTTCCCGATTTTTTCCTTACAGTGGAAACAATCAAACAGAGGAAGTAGGATGCAGTTCGTGTTCGTCACTTCATGTATCATTTTACTGCTGGGCTTCACGCTCTCGGCATCCCGGTTCTCAAACCATAGGTGCGACATTGCAAACTGGTGGGCGAGCTTAGATAGGAAAGCATGGTCTGTTTGTCCCAAAACCAACACCTACCTCCGAGGATTTTGGAGGAGTGCTTATAAACCGGGAGACGAAAGAGTTGGACGCCTGGAAGAGGGAAGGTGCTGCGATGCTGTGCTGCCCCAATATGCAGGCCAACTGGCAACGTGTTCAGATGTGGACTTGTCAGACAAGTTTAATCAGTGAGTTGTTCTCTGAGTTCCAGTCTTCTGTGCATCAATTCTCAAGGATGCAATGTAGATTTGCGGGACGTCTCGAAGAACGATCTGGTAGGGGATAATGATCCCTTTTTAAATGTAGCCTGGTATAAAGCTAAAAAGAACAATTGAATTAAACAGCTTAATGCGAATAATTTTTTATTACCATATTCTGAGACTATTTTCCTCTAGTGTAATGGCTAAACATTATCCATCCGTAGAAGTTTACAAGTGAATATGATCTCTCTAAATGTAATCGCCAAATTTAATAACAGCCACTAAAATTTAATTTTGTTGCTAAAAGAGAATTAAAATCCCTGGGTAGCTCACCTCCTCTCCACATTTCTATCTCTTGTACTTCTATACCGCTGAAAAATGTTTTGTTTTTCAGGCGGTGTATGTATGTTTGTATGTATGCATGTATGTAAATCTTTATTTAAACACGGAAAATCATCAGTTACATAATAAAATTAAGATTAATCAACTGCTTTACATGATTGCCGTGTGGGAATCCTATATATCGACTACGTTAAGATTTCGCCTAAAATGGTTAATGGATGAAGCATTTTTTTAAGTTTTTGGGCAATTTATTCCATAACATGGCCCAGCTGTAAGAGAAGCTTCGTTTCAAATAATTTTTGTTTGGTTTGGACAAGACTACCCTTCCCTCAGAGTTTTTTATGTCGTACACAGAGTGACGCTGAGAGAAAAGACTCTGTAGATATTCGGGAGCAAGGTTGTTTATAATTTTATACATCATTGGGGCTTTTTGTTTCTCTCGTCGAAGAGATAGCCTCTCCCAATCGAAAGTGGAGAGAAGGTGGTTTAAGCTCGTATCAAAGGGTGATTTAGTGATAATTCTGGCTGCTCGATTCTGTAATTTTTGGAGCTTATCGCTTAAGTAGCCAATTAAACAGTCCCAGACGGGGCTGCAGTAATCAAAATGAGGCATAATCAAAGCGTTATAAATTTGAATTGCAGTTTCTTTGGACATAAAGGGCCGTACACGTTTTAGGGCGCCTATAGCTGAAGAGACTTTCTTGCAAATCTCTTCAACGTGGCTACCCCAAGAGAGTTGGGCATCTATAGTAAGATCCAAAGATTTGGTCTTGTCTACTCTCTTGATAATTTGGTCATCAATTCTGATTTCTAAGTCGTTACATTGGGCAGATAGTCTTTGTCTTGATCCAGTAATCATTAACTCTGTTTTAGCAACATTTAGACTGAGCTTGTTAGCTTTCAGCCAACGGCTAAGGCTATTCAATTCAGGGGTTAGAGCTAGCTCAAGCTCTTTTACTGTCTTAGCAGATATCGTAAGATTGGTGTCATGTAAGATTGGTGTCAGCGTAAAGAAATAAGAGTTCTGACCATGCCAAAAGCCTTAGATTATCTTGGAGAACCAGTCATCGATAAGTCAGCTAGCTGAGTCTTCTATCAGCGAAGACGTTTTCACTAACATTTATGTCGATAACTGTTCAGACCCAGTTGATCATAATTCTTTTATTTTACTCTTTTCAGGCAAAACGTCTGGGCGCTTTGTCCTGACGGTTATTTCATGAATGGCCTCAGACTTGGTTTTGCCCCTCCCGCGTTTTTGAACAACATAGACGAGGCAAAATGTTGTCGTCCACAGAACCATCCCAGAAGTTATGAAAAATGTTACGATGAAGATGTTACCGTTCCATTTGACAAAAAAGGATGGAGTGAATGCCAGAAGGACGAGTTTTACATGACCGGTTTCTACAAAAGTAGATGTGATGAGCTCAACTGTATTGAGAAGTTCAAATGTTGCAAGATGAAAGTTGGTAATATTCTTTGCTTACGTGATTAATGATACGTTATTTTATAAAGAATCATAGAGCGTATTTCATTTAACATCTCATCATTATCAATTTCAAAATTAATAGCTTATCATTATCGTTATAATTATCATTCAACAATTCACAATCATTGTCATTGTCATTGTCATTGCCACTGCGGTTGCCACTGACAGTGTCATTGCCAGTGTCAATGTCACTGTCATTGTCATTGTCATTGTCAGTGCTATTGCTAGTGCCAGTGTCATTGTCATTGTCAGTGCCAGTGTCAGTGACAGTGTCAGTATAATATACAATACAATACACTTTATTATTACGGCTCCCCTATACGAGGCTACTCTGTCGTAATATAGATATATAGAGTCGATGTCAGTGTCATTGTCAGTATCAGTGACATTCTCAGTGTCGTTTTCAGTGTCACTGTCATTGTAATTGTCATTATCACTTTTCAGTACATACATTTCACCTCGGGCTACCCACCTGGGTGTAAAACGAGGTTTTATTAAAGGGGAAGCCCTTGAACTTTTGAGAACAACTCTTCTGAAACAAATTTCGAAAACAACCATTCAAAATTGAAATCGCGCCTTATCATGCGCAGATACGCTAAAGAACTAATACGAACAACACTATCAGAAGTTAACTTTGCCACAAGACAGTCGGCCCTACCACAAAAGAAGAAAACGTGAAAGCAAATCTTGCCTTTTGTCACGATATACTAGCCGTCAGAACGGTACTTTAAAAACTTTTGATGCAAAACTGGGATTTAATACATCATCAGCCCTTGCTGAAAACCATCTTCAGAAATCCACCTATTATATATAGCCTACAGAAGAGATAGATCTCTCAAAGACATGCTGGAAAGAGCCAAATTATGAAAGGCACATCTAACCACATCACATCCATTACGTGGGGAGCCCGTGCCGGCCTGCCTTATATATACTTTTATTCATAGTTCAACATCTGTCTGGTTAAAAAGAGTGGAAAAATTGTTTGACGTTGAATGTATTTGAATCGCCACAGATGGAACCGTGATCTAAGTTTTCAGCCTGTTTTAACTGCAGAGGGAACCCAACAACCTCGACGAACAACAGCAACAAAATACGAAAAAACGATTCAAATTCACGAAAGTAACCCTATTTTTTAATAGATAAAACTGATGCTGGATGAATAAATGCAGAGACTGGAGAGAATGCAGTCTTCAAGGGCTGGGGTGCAGTGTACAGGACCAAATAAGGAGACAAGACCATGCAATAATGGATTATGCAAAGATAGCCGATTCAAGAACTTTAATAAGAATATTTCAGTAGAGCTCGCTATGTAATATATTACTCACCAACATGGGGCATAATATCAAGAGCTGTGGGAGTCGCTCCTTTCGATATTTGCCACATCCAGGGGCCAAAGGTGCTGCTACTCGTTGAGCATCACGATTAATGTAATCTTTAAATTCTCGAAATTTACAGTGCAGAATTGTGAAGAAGCTGATTGGCAGGCGAGCCTGGACCAGATTGGTTGGTCTATGTGTCCCAGGAAAACCACTTTCCTCAGGGGTTTGTGGAGACATGATCCAATGCCGGGAGATAACAGAGTTGGGCGTATTGAAACTGGAAACTGTTGCAGAGCAGAGGAACCCACTTTTATCAATCAGTCATCTACTTGTTTAAATGCAGATTGGTCGCTTTTATCGAATAGGTGAGTTTACAGAATGATAAGGATTCTTGAAAGCATAAATAAAATGAAACCAAGCATGGCATGACCGATTTAAGCAGCGAAACATTACTTTTGCAATTAACGGAATAATTAAAAATCTCTACAAAGATCGCCTATTGCTGACGAAAGATTTAATTTAAGAAAGCCTACATGACATAATACGTATAGAAGTTATGACAAAAGTTTGAAGGTAAAAAGTAAAACATTTCAACTAGTTTGGTAATTGGGATCAGCATAGTCTTTTGTCGTCAGTCAAAGTCTATTTCAGCCAATCTGCAACACTTTAATATCGAATACTTTTCTTTTAGATATAATGTCTGGGCACTTTGTCCATCCGGTTATTTCATGAATGGCCTCAGGCTTGATCATGCTCTTCCCGCGTTTTTGAACAACATAGCCGAGGCAAAGTGTTGTCATCCACAAAATCATCCCAGTAGTTATGAAGACTGTTACGATGAAGATGTTACCATTTCATTTGACCGGAAGGGATGGAGTGAATGCCAGCAGGAAGGTTTTTACATGACCGGTTTCTACAAAAGTAGCTGTGATAAGCTCTACTGTATTGAGAAGTTCAGATGTTGCAAGATGAAAAGTGGTAATATTGTTTGCTTATATGATTAATAATAGATCATTTTATATGGAATCATAGAGCGTATTTGAAGTGACATCTTTATTGTTACCAATGTCAATATCAATGTCTTATCATTATCGTTATCATTATCGTTATCATTATCGTTGTCATTATCATTTTAAACAACTCGCAATCATTGCCGTTGCCTCTGCCATTGCCATTGTCAATGTCAGTGTCTGTGTCACTGTCGTTGTAAGTTTTATTGTCATTGTTGGTGTCTTTGTCATTGTCATCGTCATTGCCATTGTCGTCGTCATAGTCAGTATTAGTGCCAGTGCCAGTGTCATTGTCAGTGCCAGTGCTATTGTCATCGTCAGTGTCGTTGTCAGTTTCACTGTCCTTGTCATATGTCATTGTCATTGTCAGTGTCACTGTTATCGTCATTTTCGTTATCACTAGTGATATCGTTATCATTGTTATTGTCATTATCAATACAATTATCAGTATTTATCTCATTGCCATCGTTCATGTTATTATCCTTACCATCCAGAAAATCATGACTGTAGTTATGAAGACTGTTACGATAAAGATGTTACCATTTTATTTGACACGAGGGATTGGAGTGAAGGCATTTGGGACGGTTTTTACATGACCGGTCTCCAAAAAAGTAGCTTTGTTAAGCTCTACTGTATTGAGAGGGTCAGATGTTGCAAGATGAAAAATAGTAACATCAGTCTTCTTTTTCAATTAGGGGTCGGTTTTAAATTATTATGATGAAATTTAAAAGCACGAAGTGCTTACAATATGTTTGTCCAATTTGGGGCAAAAACAACAGCTAAACGACAAATAATATGTAAAACTCAGCATCTTTACTGTACTCGACACTTAGTCGATCCGCTTACATCAGATTGCATCATCCCACGATTCAGGGTTCGGGCCCAGTCCAATTCGATCCTCTCGACGTAGTCTTCTACAAATATGCTTTAGAATAAATTTTGTTTCTTTCAAAAACTGTTGTCATAATTCCTTTTTCTAATATCCATCCCTCCGCACAGCGCTTTTCTTACTTTGTTCCCTCATCGTTATCAGAATCAGAGTCAGGTTTTTTAGAGGGTTGGGTTCATCATGAAACCTCTTGTTTCCTCGTCATTGACATTCCAATCTGGGAATGGAGAGATGCTGCACGAAACTGCCAAAACTGGGAGGACACCTCGCTAAAACTGTGTCAGCCTCTAAGAAGCAGGTGAAGTTTGTTGGTCCTGGAGCATGGATAGGACTTCAACGAAGAGAATACAATACCTTTTATTGGACAGACGTGTGTTCTAAAAATGCGTGGACTTGATTGGAAAGAACTGGAGACGGAGTTTTACTCCAGGAAAGTAGAATGACACTCGTTGCATCTTTCCCAGCTGGATTCCTTACAAAGACGGACCTGTAGCTCTTTAACAGAAAGCGCCAAAGGAGAAGGAAGTATCATCACGTCTTCATTAGCATCGTAGCAACGAGGAGAAATGCATTTTCCTTACTGGCTTTGTATCCATAAGCGCTATGTTTTGCTTTTGATTTAATTAAGTAAAACATTATAATTGCCAATTGTGACTAATCGTTGATTGAAGCCACAGAACTATTCGCTGAACTAATTGCTCCTCCCGTCCACTTCGTGGTCATGTCCTATATCTAGAAGGGCGTGATCTTACTGCTTACACCTAGGAGGTCAAAAACTCCCGGCTTGTTGCATTTTGATTCATAGTCTCTAAAATGACGCCCTGGTCCCTAAACATTTGACAAGTATCTGGTTGCATTGCCAGTTAAGTTTTAGAGGGGATGAGGCCAAAAATTATTTACTCATAGCATACGTTTCTCCTACTGGCCACACAGCAGAAAAACAGTGTTTGACGAAAAAAAAAAGTTTGCTTCGATCAAATACTTACATTGGACGCTACAACGACAAATAAAGAAAAACGCGTTTATTCATCTTAGGTTTGCACTAGAAACAAAATGAAAATCGTGGAGAACAGACCATTCACGGTAGGGGTTAATCTGAAATTGTTATAAAAGTTTGTGTCGTAAAGTGGCTGATCAACATTTCTGATTAACTCGGAGGACAACTGGGTTAGGTAACACACCAAACAGACGCATCTCGCTATGACGTATCATGAAGGGGGAAGGGGGGTTGGGGAGGGGGGCAAAAAGGATGTCTTCCCACTAAGGATCAAACAACGATCTTTTCTAGTTACTCAGTCACCTTTTGATGTTCGATCTCTATTATGTTCTCTATCATGAAAATAGTTCACTTTATAATAAAAACAAAACAAAGCAGAAACACAAATAAAAAATATAAAAAATTGTGATCACATAAATATATTAATATTGACAGGCCGCTTAGCTTCGATTAGCCATGAGAGCTGTGTACGGCTAAACCTGAGTATCAAACCTGATGTCGTGATGAAATAACAATTGCGAAGCGTCAAGCTGGACATTAACTTTTTTTTCAGTGCAACCAAACCCATAAAAGACGTTGAAGCTTGATTGGAGGGGCTCACGCAGGCTGCAAATCTCTTGGAAAGCGGGTTTTGATGGAAACGATGCCATTAAATACTACACGGAGGAGATAAATGAAGATAATCAAAAATTTAGCAATACAGTTTGTCCAGAGTTTGTCTTTAGCCGTGCCTGTGTGGTTTCCACTGAATGTGCTTCTCTTACAGACCTTTCTCCTTAGATATCATTTTTCTTCAGAGTGTTTGCTGAAAATGCAATTGGCAGCAGCCTCGTAATAAGTTTTACCACAGAAGAGGAAAGTGCCCTTTGGTTATTCAAAATAACATGTAGTTTGTGCTTGTGGTGACACGTACTTTGATAGGCTGTATGGCTATAGTAATAATGGAAGAGAGGACAAACAGAAGAGAAACTCAGGACGCTCAGTTAATTATTCTCAAAACAAACAGACAACAAAACAAACAACTCCGTATCACTATTTTTTTCGTACATTACTCATTGTTCCATTTGACTTTATCTCAATTAGGCGATCTAATCTAGCTAGGTGGGCCATTCAAAGATTTTGAAATTTTAAGTAAATCATAAAAGATAATTAAGTATAGTGACAAGGGCAAAGAGTGTCGGAGTGTCAGCATTTAATGCAATCGGAGATGGACAATCGAGTGAAGTCAAGTTTGTTCCAATACAAGAGGACAATAAGTTAAATACTATTACTATTAGATGAGCACTATTAGAGGCTAATAGTGCTCATCTAAAAGAGCACTATTAGATGCTACTAGAGTCGCATCTAATAGTGCTCTTTCAATCCAGTTTGAAAACAGCGGGAAAAGAGAGCCACCTCGTAGAATGTCCACCGCTATTTTCCCATCACTAATATTATTACGATGATGAAGATTATTATGATGATAATGATAATGATGATGATTATCATTATCATTAAATATATCTAATCTTTTAACAGAACCATCTCCTACACCTCAGAATGTGAAAGGAACTAGCATCAGCTCAAGCAGCATCTCAGTTACGGGGAATGAAGTTCCATCACTCCCATCTATTAGAGGTCTTTCAAGTGGAGTTGAAAACAGTGGAAAAACAGAGCCACCTCGTGGTATGTCCACTGCTACATTCCTATCACTATTATTTTTATGATAATGAAGATTATCCTGGTGATGATCATAATGATAATGATTATCATTATTATTAATAATATCTGATATTTAACAGAACCCTCTGCTGCACCTCAGAATGTGAAAGGAACTAGCATCAGCTCAACCAGCCTCTTAATCACGTGGGATGAAGTTCCATCAGCTGATCGGAATGGTTTCATTTTGACTCACACGATTACATATCGCTTAGCAACAGAGAGTCACAATGCCAGTGTAACAGTTAAAGCTACTGAGTTTCAGAAGGAGCTCACAGGTCTAAAAGAGCACGCCAACTACAGCATTACGGTGTTTTCAACGAATCAAATCGGAGATGGACCAGCTAGCAAACCAATTTTTGTCACTACCAGCCAGCATAGTGAGTGTTTTGCTTTGTTTGAAAGTCAAAGATACAGAAACACTAGAGTTGATGAATAGATACATTCGTTTTCGTATGGGTGTGTTTCAATGCATTTTTATCTAACTTCAGATTCTTATTTGATTAATTTTTTTAAAAGACACACTTTTCCATCAATGGAATAGTCATATTCTTCTCCTTTTAAGAAAAAGATCAACAGACCTCTGGAGTTTTATTCCAATTCACCTGGGCGTCCGTTGGTGCCTTTGCAGTACTCGTTTGCGTTGTGTTAATCGTAATTGCTATGAAACGAATCAAGAGAAAGAGGAAAGGCTCTTTGGTTGAGGTATGATAAAATTGGCACAATTAGCTAATTAGCATTGCGACAATTAGCATTATGATGTTTGGGCGTGTTTAGCCTATTCCCTCTAGGAACTCGATAGGATGAAAAAAAACATAAATTTGCGTTAAGGGAGGGAAACTGTACCTCAACTTCTATGAGAGTGTTGTATTTCCATGTTGACGGAATATGGAGGAGATATACTTTGATTGTGTTCGTTGTTTCCGGGAAATATTTATCGTATCACCGGCATAAACTTGTATTGTCATGATTGAAAACGTCAGATGTGGACAAAATGTCACTGGCAGGTAAACCAGATTTGTTCATTATCATTCAGAATATGTGAGAATCAGCCTTTGTACTTGAAACTGCTTCTTTTTCTATTTTTTTATAGGAGAGAAACGACGCATATAATGTTTCCATGCTCGAAATTACACCGGACATTATGAACCAGCTGAGAGATCAAAGCGAACGAAATCCTATAGAAACGCAAGCAGAGGTACCAAATTCAGGGGCAGACGAGGTTGCAGTTGTTGATAATGAGACATATATGGATCAAATGGAAATTGACAGAAGCTGGGAAATTCCTCGAGAAAGACTGGAAATTTTAGAAACGGAACTTGGTGGAGGAGAGTTTGGAGTCGTAATAAAGGGGAACTATTTGAGAGGAGATGGGAATAAATTGCCCGTTGCTGTTAAAATGTTAAGAGGTCAGATACAGCCAAAAGCTGTTTCCATTTATGAACTCACTTAGATCTGGTTGTCCTAAGGGTTTTATGCCATCCACTGGCAAACTATTTATCCTTTGGGGAGCGCAGTAAGTTTTGATAACCGTTATCCACTCGATAGCGGTCTCAACCCTTTGAACAGCTAGACCCACATGGTTGGAGATATAGAAGCCATTAAAAATAGCGTTACATTACCTTACTTTTGTGGAAACATTTGACGACGAAGATCAACATCAGGACGATAATGATGATATTGGAATAATGATGTCGATGACGACAGTGATGACAATTATTACACACTTCGGTAGATAGGGCGTTTAATATTAGAAAAAACTTGGATCACATTCACATAACAGTCCTTCAGCAATGCTGATACCAATGATGATGATGATAATGATGCTCAATATCTAAGAAAAGACCCCTCGACACCAAAAACGTTTGCGTTGCCCTTTGAAAAAGTTCAAAATAACCTAATTGTAATCTAAAACGGTTAAGGCTGTCCTAAGTAGACAAGGTTTGCTATTATAGTTAGAAAGTGGTAGCTTACATGAATGGACAGTATGGATATTTGGTCATGGCGGCCATAAGTAGAGCTGTCCCCCTACGAGGGTGACCGATGAGCGATCCACAGCTCGTTGGTCGTTGATGAGAAGTGGCTGTAATAAGGAAATAGTGGTGTAAATGAATAACTGAGGTGTAAACTGAATCGAAGGCTGAGTTTTATTGTTTAAAGAAAGCAAAAGTGTAGTGCAGCACCTAACCGTCTTAGACTCTGATATTACCTAGATCTCTCCTGCTTCGCCCTTCAAATCATTCTTAATAACATTCTCCAGGGAGAAAGACAAGGAAAAAAGAATAGCGGTGCAGTCTTCTGAGTACTTTTTAATTGTTCTGAATTGCTGAGCTTTTCGGCCCCTTACATTTTTGCAACTCAATTCGAAAATCGGATTTTCCCATGTTTTATAGCTTCTACCTTTATTTCAAGGCGAAAAAGACCAAAAACAGCGCATGGTTCTAATCCAGGAGTTAGAGATGCTTAGAAAAGTTGGCCGCCACAAAAATATTGTGAGCTTGGTTGGAGCATGCTCATTTGAAGGTACATTAAAATAGATAAAGCTTTGTAATCAGGTCATAAGCGTTTTTTTCTCTTTACCCAAGGACGTAGATGCCTGTGTCAACAAAGGGTCCAGTTTGGCGGGAAAATGACGTGACCTAAAAGACCTGTTACAGTCTTAGAAAAAAATTTGATAAAGCATAAGAATCAGTTTCTTTTTGTCATTTATCAGTACGTAACAAATGAATATTTTAGCAAGAAACTAAAGAAACAAAAAATATGAAAATAACTACCAATGAAAAACATGGTAATTTTGCGGTGAAATTTCCAACATGTTCTCGTAGACTGAATTTGATATGAAACAAATGTAACAAACGATGAAACCTCCTTTACATCGCATAATTTTCTCTCTCTTAAAATAAACACTTTCTGGAGTCACAGCAGTTTTTAAATGACTGCTGTAAACCCCAAATCCGGGTTTGGGTTGACGGACTCATTGGTTTAGTTTTCTAGATCGATCTGAGACCGAAGTAAAGAGAAAATACAAAAGCCATCCCGTACCGTCACCCAATCGATAACTATTCTATTTTGAGGTCTATAATCAACAAATACTCCAGGAATAGAAAAATTTTAAGCTCTCGCATCACTATTTACATCTCGCATTCTTTTGTCTTCAGAACCCTTATGTGTGATTATTGAGTTCGTACCAGGTGGAAGTCTGGATCAGATGTTGGTTGAGAGCCGTATTCCCGCTCGCACAGAGGATGCAAATTATGCAAACCTTTGGTCCAGACTGTCCGAGAGAAATTTGTTAAGAATCGCCAAAGATGTCGCAAATGGAATGCAGCACCTTGAAAGCAAGCTGGTTAGTAACAAATGTGCGCTTGTTTCTTTGGACTTTTTTAGTTTGTGTTCTCGTATTTCATGAATAATGGGAGTGGATTCAGAAAATGAATCGTAATCATTTTATACTTTTTTTAAAATAATTCTCGAACTTGGTTGGTTGTCACCAACCTATGTATGTGCCATGCTTGTAATTGGACAGTGCAATTTGACACTGTAATCGTTATGTGCGTGAATGAACAGATCGGACTCCCGCTTCGCAGTTCATCGTCTATAAATTCCGGTAAGAAAATTTGATGATAATCAGTCTTAAAGATAACGAGACATTCATGGTAGATTAACAAAAATCAAGTAATTTTAGAATAAGATTTTTAAGGAGTGGCACAAAGTATTATGCTGCCACATTAAATCTATTTACACTTCTCCTGTTACAGTTTTTGCAAATACTAGTCCTTCAAGCAGCCTTCTCGCATATCTCATTTTTCTATGACGTTAGTGTGTTCACAGAGACCTGGCCGCCCGAAACATTTTGATTGGAGAAGGACTGGTAGCCAAGGTAGCAGATTTTGGATTGTCACGTGATATTTCAGAGGATGGAGAGTACATTAAATGCACAGAGGTACGCGAGTGTCATGTTATGTTCGTTTGCAGTCAGTATCTATGGGGGAGTGGGACAGGAAATCGTAGGACTTTGGTTGGTTCACGATACCTGATTCCCCTCCCTTCCATAACGCTCTGTGATATTCTCATGATTCCCCTCATGAACAGTTAATTGTGCGCCCTTGTAAACAGTTAATGAGGGTTTAAGTTAAAGTCTCACTGAGAATGCTGTGCTCTTTGCTGTTTTGGCAAAATCACAGGGTAGAGTTCCATGGTTGTGGATGTCGATGGAAAGTCTCAAGGGAATCAACACCACGATGTCTGATGTGTGAGTAATTTTCTATATATTTAACAGAGTTTTCTTTCTGGCTTAACTGAGTGTGTCATTGCGTAAATAACTTTTCTATAGGTAACTTTATGATTCCACAAATTTATTTAAATTTTTTTAGGTTTGTTTTCAAATTGAGACATGGTCTTTATATCTTGACAGAGCAAAAATTCAGGCTTCAGCGCACATTTGAGTATTTCTTTAAAGTATTAGATGAGCAATTTTGGTGTATACAGTTTTTTGTTAAAAAACGATAATAATTATTATAGTAATAATAACAATATTAATATTAATAATGATAATAAAACATATGGTTTAGTAGTGATTATGAATTAAAGCTTAATCTTAATTAAAAAACAAAAGGTAGAGTGTCGCCTCGAGTCGTTATGTTTTGAATCATTTTTAGTTGGTCCTTCGGCGTCGTCCTGTGGGAAATTGTCACTCTCGGTGAGTACACGAGGAGAAAGGTGCACACTTTGCACCATAGAGCTGATGAAACACACTCTATTTCATCTTGTCTGAAAATATATTTCAGTTTTCCTGAGAAGTAACACTTCTGAAAACTGTGAAACTCTAATTTTACTTGTATTGAAATTTCCGCTGCAGGCGAGCGACCTTACTATGGAGTTACAGGCATTGTGGAACTTTACACCGTGTTGCAGGATGGTGTCAGACTCGAGAAACCACCGCACTGCTCTAAAATATTGTAAGTTATTTATAAAACTAACTTACAGAACTCAAATAGCTTTGAACTTTTTGACTATGGGTGTGGCATTTGTTACGGATAGGAGCTCTACTGGTGTAAGACACTATTTTTGTGTGTTTGACTGAGTCCTCACATGTATTTTAATTTTAAATAAGCCACAGGTGCTAAAGGTATGAGGCGGAAATAGTTAATTTACCAGGATCCGCTAATCACATGCACGACATTTCTATCTGTTTCTTTTTCTTTTTCGTCCTCTCCTATTTCTGTTTTCATTTTTTTTTTTTATTCATTTATTTATTTAGGTATGACATTATGCTTAAGTGCTGGCAACGGACTCCGGAGGATCGTCCAACTTTTAAAGATCTTTATTCAAACCTCCATACAATCTTGAGCGAGTCCGCGGTATGGATATGTTGAAAGATCATATAACCTTAGTTATTCACGCTACACTCCTATTCACATATTCTTGGACACTTGCGGCCTCCCCCTGCCCCTCTCAACGTTGGTCTGCACGATAGCATGGATACATTTGCAATTAACAACATTGGAAGGGGATGAGGGATAACAGAACATCCAAAAGGTTGCTCTGAACAAGTGTCCCAACTAATAATTCTGGGGGAGGGGAAGGGGAGGGGGAGGGAAAGTGGGGAAGGGGGAGAGGGAGTAGATGAAGAAATGTTGTAATCTCGGTGGATAATTATTCTTTATAGGACACTAAACGGGCTGGAATAAGAAGGTCTTCCGCATTATACGTCAACTAGAAAACAAGACAAAAACAACGTGTCTCTTATGAATGACCTGCAGGTTTTGCAGAGCAAGGCCGCAAAAATCGTACTAAACAGGCCACTTTATTCGTCAGCTACTGATGCCCTAGTAACTTTAGAGTGGCTCAACCTTGAACAACGTAGATTTTATCATCGCTGTTCACATGTATGTTTACATGTTTCTAACTAGCCTTATGGATCACTCAATAGAGCTACTAGCAAACATAATTATAACATAAGAAATAGAAACATGCCTAGACTACCCCTTGCAGCCAAAAATTGGGATGAATAGCGAGTGTGTAATCACTCTCTGACTGAAAGATTAGAACAACCTAGATAATGCCGTTAGAAATGCGCCTGACATTGTAAATTTTAAGTGTAGCATTTTTTAGTGGTTTTTTTTTTCAAATTTCAATTGTAGCTTTTCATAAATTTTTAATGAAGTTTTTATATTTATTTTTTATTTCCAGGTATCTTTTATTTTACTTTGAAAACCACAGTGATGTGATGAAAGTTTACTAATATAAGATTATAAGAGGATTTGATTTTGATTCTACGAGCTTTCCGATCCAACCCCAAACTAAATTGGAGTAGGTTACATAGGCTTTCTATTTGTTTGGGAATACTTCTGTTACGTGCTTATGATTTACCTATTTACTCATTTTCTTTCCAAAGGTCAGTTATATCAATATTACACACTTTGAAGAAAAGATAAATGAAATGGATGAAGCGGGGACCTTGAACTGTATTATCTGACAAAGACTCTGGAGACGCGGTTACACCAAAGTAAGCTCGGTAGACCGCTGATAGAACGGCTTGAGGGCCTTGATCAGGCAACGCTGTTACATTCGGCCAAGAATCGGCAAACTGTGAATGACTATGCGATATACCATTCCATAATATGACTTCTTTTGTTCTCAAAGTGAAGTTTGTTAAAATGGAAAATAGCCAATAAGTCTAACTATTCCTTAACTTCCGATTAGAACTGTCCGATTACAATAAATTTCTCATCGATCGAAGAGGTCTAATCGGAGAGTCAAAACCCCAATTGAAACACTCAATGCTTTTTAATGTCAATGAATTTTAACTAATTCACTAAGAATGCTGGCCATTTTAAATCAGATATGTCCATTGTCAGCTTAGAAAAAAGCCTGAATTATTTAACAGGAATTATAGCTACTACTCCAGATTGTTTCCTTTGGATTTTGACAACCTTTTCATTTGAAATGAAAGGAAACTATCTGAATTTGCCATTTTTCCTTGTGGATATTTTGTTGCGAGGAGCTTTGTCTTGTTTTGCTGAAGCCTGACCATGGATAAACACCTCATACCCAATAAAAGAGATGTAAGCTATTCAATTTGTTTCCATCACTTACTTATTCAATTTTATGGTTGAATTGAGCAGCTCAACGAATTCTTAATCGTTTTTGTTTAGACAAATATGCTAATTTACTCTCCTTTATAACTCGTGATATGTATTGTTTTTAATCAATAAAGACACTATACGTATTATTATAAATATATTATATCTTCATCATAGTTTTTCCAAAAACGAGGTGACGACCTCCGCATATTCCCGTAGATGTTACGATGAATTCCGTAGGTTGCCTAATATCTTGTCGCCGTATTGAAAGTTGACCTTATAACTCGTTCTTCGGGAATTAAAAGTGGCATTTAGTGAACTCAGTGGACGATTTTATTAGAAGAAAGAATTTAGCATTCAACCTCTATGGAA
This sequence comes from Stylophora pistillata, assembly GCF_964205215.1. Classification (NCBI taxonomy): domain Eukaryota; kingdom Metazoa; phylum Cnidaria; class Anthozoa; order Scleractinia; family Pocilloporidae; genus Stylophora; species Stylophora pistillata. Next base: position 22,860,806 of record NC_142529.1, read on the forward strand.
ACTGAAGTTCGCTGCTTGTGTGAGTGTAATCGTGGGTGTAAACAAAATGCGATAAAAACAAATAAAAACATGACCTTTTCTTGCTGTTAAATTTTGAAATACTAGTGGATTTATATTCAATCATTTAGATTATCAGTTCGCGATTGCAATACATGATAGTTAATTTGGGCTTGTCTTCATCTACTATCACGCAAAAGATTCCGCGAGCTTATAATCTAATTGTGAGCCAGTGACCAGTGAAACTGGTATGTATCATTCCAGAGTTTCCCGCCAAAAAGGGCGGCTACACGGTTATCACAAAATCATTCCCAGTCTGCGGTCAACAGACAGCTCAAAAGTTTAGATATCGTCGATAGACAATCTTATAACGATTGATGTTCTTGTGTGATATCAAAGGAGTAAGGAAAGCATTAAGGAAACGATCAACTTCTCACTTAAATGTTCTTATTCATCGATCTTGGTGGCGAAGGTGAATGAAAGAACGTCGAAGAGTTTCCGGTTTTTTTTGCACCATTCAGAAGCTGTCAGAAGTTAGTAATAAGGCCTACAATTGCATTATCATTAGAGAAGGTTGTGGTTTTCTTAACAACTGGAGTTACGAGCATATTCACAAATCCATCCAATTTAAGAGCACATTTATTGTAATCTGTGATTCATAGATGCAAAACTCCGGTAGTTTCCTGCACTTAAAAATCAAGCGCCAGTAAAATATCGCACTGAAAGGACTGATTGAAGCACTAGAGAGGTTGGGACAGGACTATTTCTTGACTTATCTTGATATTGCAAAACTGAAAGAAAATTGAACATAAAACCTTTGAAAGATATCACCAACGAGAAATCGTACGTACCTTCACACTCCTGTGAATTTTGTCTTTCAGCGCCAAACTCTTTTTTCTCGCAAACTAATCAAATCGCAACCCCTGAAAAATGAAAACAAAGTTAAAATTAATTATGCAGAACCATCTTAAAGGCACATGTTTTATCTCTGGAGATATGAGCGAGCCGCATTTAGTGTTTTGATGCTATGACTGGAGAGACCAAAAAAAAATAAGTTCAGCGATACTTTCCATACAAAGAAAATAATGCGGACTTCTAAAGAATGGATAGAATGTAAACTTTACCTGCTAAAAACAGAAAAAAGAAGTCGAGAGTTCTCACTGTGAATTAATGGGGTTTTATTTTGAAGAAAAAGAAATATTGAATCGATCACGGTTCCTCTGTAGCACATAAAATATTCTATAAAGTTTTAAAGGCTTCACAACCTTGTAAAGAGATGTCCAATCTAAATCCGACAATCCTTTCTCAATGGTGTGAACAGAATGATAATAACCTCGTCACACTGTATTTTCCTTTTTTTCATATTTGGCCTCTGGGAGTCTCGCCGGATTTCCATTTATTTCATATGATGTGTTTTGTTCATAAGATTTTTAACTTTGGAATTTCAGTATTTTCGGATTCAAGCTAAGTTTGTTTCGATTCGGATCACCTATAGATGTCCGCCACTATAGCCTATTAATCAGTGCTACCTTACAAACGACAATAGTGAATTACTCACAGTTTATTTAACAAATGTTTAGCTAAGTTCGACCAACAAATCAGATTTAAGCTTCATAGCATTTATTGCTCGAGTTAATTAACCTCAGAATCTGGGAGTGAAATATCGTTTCGAGCCTTATGTGCTCTTGAAGTGCGAGTGTTTAATTCTTTCTTACAGCTGCTGTATATTAAATATATGAACTTCATATATTTCATTGTATCTCAGCTGTATATTTCGGTGCAAAATATTAAGAAGAATTTGGTATAATCTCACCGTTACCTTTTAATTAAAGGTGATATGATGAGCTGTTCTCATTCGTCGGGTATTGTATGAAAATCGTAAAGAGAATTGATTTTTTGATCACAAATGCTAATGACAGAGTCACTACATTTGTGATTCCTTAAGGTATTTCAGCAAGGATGTAATTCTTGCGAAATGTCATCAAAATTTGTTGACAAATTAAAGTTTAATTTCACTCTTTAGAACCTCGTTACTGTAAGAATCTATTTTTGCACCAATTGACGAGGACGTGGGGAAAGGAAGCTCAAGGGAATGATACTGAATATGTTCCAATTTTGATATCTTGCAACTGTAATAGCCATTAGCGGAAAATATGCAAGACCTGATTAGGTATTGAACAAATCGTACTTACCCTCAGACTCCTCTAAAACGTTTCCCTCATTAAGGATTCAAACTACAACCACTGGAAATTAATTAACTAGAGTCGTCATTTATATTTGAAGACGTGTCGGAGTATTTTAAGTGTCCTGATCGTTTGACTGGCAATGAAACGAATTGCTTGAAAATAAAACAGATCTTTTGGCGTAAAATAACAAAAATATCTATGATGAGAAGACAGAAAGAACTCTAACAAATAAACATAAAAAAGATTCGACTTTTATTCTAAATCATTGTTTAACACCGAAGAAAAGTTGTTTAAGTTATAGTGGTGGTTTTTTTTTTTAAACATTATTAGCTCGGTTAAAATTGTCGGCCTAGTGTGACATTTGTAGACACTTTAATAACAACTCGATCGTTCAACTCAGTTGTCACACAACAATTAATGTTTAGTGACAAGTCACAAGGATATGTTGCTATCAAACTTATTCAAATAAGACAGAAGTAAAATGAAAGCAGGCGTGGCGTCTTTGAAAAATCTGCTACTTTAGCTGCATTGTTAGCGAATTCATCTGTTGGTGGAATCTGATTCTAGGGGATTTAACATCAATATGTGTAATTAATGCGAATCAAAGTGATCATGTCGTGTTACATGTGATGGTACGGGACTCTTTTCAGCCCAACTTACTATTAACCGGTCTTTGCCGACATCTCACAATCAAAAGAATAAAAGAAAAAATGATTTTTTTTGGCGAAAAAGTCCTCTTGTATGAAGCATGAGATTATACGAAATAGTTCTACTGGGCTGGGCTTCTTAGATTTAATATTATTCATCCGCTATATAAGTCGCTTTAGGACTGTAATCACAGCACAGTTTGTCGGATTAGTGTATTCTGTTCAGTTGGACGCTAGGAATAGGCCAATCGTCAATTTAACCAAAGATTTATGATACAAAAGTATTCGGGTGAAGCAGGGGAATCCAAGTGTTTAGTGTCTTTATAAAGCCTTTCTCATTCAAGCCCGAATTCGTAGTTCTCGCTTTCGGCTACAGTACTTTCCTTTCGAAATAGCAAAGTCTGCGGGTTTCATATCTATTCCATAATTTCGCACGATCTCTTCCGATGCAGCGGCGAAATTTTCCTCTAAGGACTTTTTCTTCTTTAGCTTGCGCAGACCGGGAAAACACAAACGAGTGTTGTTGTCGATTGCAAGCTTTAGCGGCAACTTCCTTAATTCAGTTTTCAATTGGAAAAGAAAAGCGACCGCGGTTTAGTTAAAGATTTATATTTAAACAAAGATCTCTTACTTGAAGTAATTACAGCCTCCTTTTCAATGAAATGGAAAGAGAGAAACCCTGAGATACGCTTTGTAAACAATCAGTGTCAGGAGGTGTTGACTATCTTGCCAAGTTATAACGCTATTATGGGAGCAATGCAACAATTTCAGGACTGTAATCCCCTTTCGTGGTACAGCAATATGGACGGTAAGATGATATCGTATCAAATAAGCTGTATTGGATGTAAAATGCGAAACAATCGAGTCTGCGTGTGCATGTGTACATTTTCGAATAACTGACGGCATCGTCAAATCGGCTCATTTTATCTAACTTTAAAATTTGATTGAATCGCACTGAATCATTTCCCCAAAAAATCCTTTGGAGATCGAAAAAACAACACTTCGCCTCCCAAAAGCCAGATTTTCAGTCGATTATTTTGTATTGCACATAGTTAAATAATAGGTTATTTTCGACCTATTTTTAATCTTGTTAGAAGAAGGTCGGATAAATCCAATTACTTTGTGTAACTAAATGATCAAGAATTGCTCAAATTGCTGTCAAATTATGTATTGATGTTGCTTTTAAAGACTTCGTAGTTTCTATCGGTCCGAGTGTTTTCAATTCGTGGCGCGACGCTTCGAGATTCGTCTGAAATTTT